>NC_073305.1:201649855-201799855 GCF_027595985.1 Sorex araneus | reverse complement strand
AAAACGAAATGTAGAGTTTATTCTTCTAGAGAAGCAAATCAAGTCAAGTCATGCGAGCATCTCTCGGCTACAACTCATGAGACGGGGCAGAGACACAGTTCTGGGGGCCGGGGGAGAGTCTTGCATCTCTGGCCAGTTCCCGAAGTGCTGTGTGCCCGCTCTACAGCACACGTGTAAATGCCACTGGTGGACTGAGGAGCTTCTGGGACAGACTGAAGCAACAGAAGGGGAGTGCAGGGTCCTTCTCCCAAACCCAGGGGTGCCTTTTCCCTCGCTGAGGTTCCCTGGCCTCTCTGAGGCTCCGAGTGCTATTGGCAATCTACGATCAGCTCAGTCACTCGATTCTCCGACCCCCAGAGTTTTGGAAGGCTTTCTTGGTATGGCCCAGAAAACCCGGAAACTTAGAATCCACCTGTGTCGACATGTTTGTTCAGTGATCAGCCTGGAGGGGCACGCGTGTGAGCTGAGTCCTAAGTGGGAAGGTGCTTGTTAGCCAAACTAAGGGCAGATTAGGGCTGGAGCACCACCGCCTCTGCCCCACGCACCCCCCCCCCCCCCCCCGAAAGCCTTCAAAGAGTCAGGCCCTGTGAGTTCAGATGTAAGGATGCAGCGTCTCTCCACCTGGCTCTGATTCCCCACTCGAACACTCTACTCGTGACTCAGATAAAGAACCAAAGCCTAGCTTCAATCAGCATCCACTTATTAGAGAACAAATTAAATGGAAAGGACGTTAAGTCTGTAAACGTTCCAGCCGAAGGACTGGAAGCCCTGTCCCAAGGGCCAAGAGCAGGCTGGGAGTAGCCCTGAGCACTGCCAGGGATAGTCCCTCAAACCCCCATTACTCCCCCCACCTCAACATAAAACTAGTAGCAACAACAAAGGCTTCTAGGTCTTTCTCAGACTCCTAGACTTCTACTAGGTCTTCAAAAACAACAAAATAAGACCAAATGCCTGGAGGACCTGTCCATCTATAAAATCTACCGAAGTTTGGACCGACACTATTTCTGAGGTTGAAACAAACGGTTTTCTGGTGTTTAGTAAGGTAACACACAAAAAGTTCAAAAAGACTAATGTTCCAGCACTCAGAATAGGATTGAAATTTCATGGACACTCATTCCAGCTACAAGGTTGCTGGGTCCCACTTCCCTTACCAATTAACCTGTCAGCCGGATAGTCGAGTCTAATCAGTTAAATCCTTTTTTAATGAAAAGATTAAGCCTTAAATGGTGTGGCAGTTAACAGGGCTGGTGGCAACTATGCACTAGACTCGACAGAAAGGAGGGAATCCTAGAGAATCCGAGTCGCTAAAGCTCACCTACGCCCACAGGATTACTAAGAGCAGTGGAACCTTCATACACCCACAAACGGGTGGTGCAAATCACCGACTATACAAGAAAGAAGAAGAAAAAGAAGAAGAAGAACATACAGAGGCCATATAAAATACAACAGCCATGCCACAGACAGACGCTCCAAGCTCCTTTTCTCTCCCCGATGTTAATTTGGGTACTTGCTTTCTTCCCAAAGCAACGACTACGTCCAATTCCCCCACAGAAAGAGTTCACAGTGCTGAGAATTACTTCTCTGCTGAAAAAGTAAACGGGTAACAAGTTCAATCCCACTATGAGAAAATCCCCAGAACAGGATCATCTCACAAAGCAACACTGGACTTACACCAAAGTTGCTGTCATCGTAATAAAGTGAGTGTCTGTGAAGGGGGGAGGCCATAGCGGCATCAGCTGAAGGCGAGACTCTGACGGGATCTTAGGTCCGAAACAGAAAAGCCTGTTTTTTTTGTTTTGTTTTGTTTTTTGCTTTTTGGGTCACACCCAGCGATGCACAGGGGTTATTCCTGGCTCATACACTCAGGAATCACTCCTGGTGGTGCTCAGGGGACCATATGGGATGCTGGGAATCGAACCCAGGTCGGGCTGCATGCAAGGCAAATGCCCTACCCGCTGTGCTATCGCTCCAGCACCAGAAAAGCCTGTTTTACACGCATGTACACACATCCACACACACTTTTGAAAAACAATTGTGGAAAGTTTAATATTATCTTTTTGAGCAAATTGAGAAATTTCAGTTTCTTCAGATGTGACAATTATGGGGCTTTACTGTTGAACGAAGATGGATGCTGATAGCATGAACTTGGAAATGATTTAATTTTTAAAATACAGAGACAATACTCTGTATAGCACATTGTGAAGAAATGAAAGGTGGCCTTTCTCATAACAAATATATACATACAGTGGGGCCAGAGCAATAGTATGAGTGGGGCACTTGCCTTGCACACGGCTGACCTGGGTCCGGATCCCCGCAATCCCATGTGGTCCCAGAATGAGCTCAGAGCCAAGAAAAAGCCCTGAGCACATGAGAGAGAAGGGATTCCTAATAGTCAAAGTGTGAGGCCGTAACTCTACAGAAGAACATGGCTGAGAGAAGAGTGTACAAGCACACAAGAAAACACAGCCAACTAAAAGATCCTACCGCCGGAGTGATAGTACAGAGAGCATGGCGTTTGCCTTGCATGCAGCCGACCTGGGTTCAATCCCTGGCATTCCATATAGTGCCCCGAGCACTGCCAGGAGTAATTCCTGAGTGCATAGCCAGGAGTAACCCCTGAGCATCACTGGGTGTGACCCCCCCCCCAAAAAAAAAAAAGGTTATCCTTAAAAGATCCTACCAATGCCCTTCTCCCTTCCACAGGGCACAGGGAAGGGCAGTAAGGCCCTGGGCTGTCTCCCCAGCAGAGGACTCTGAGGCGAGGGCAGCTGACTAGCTGACTGGATGTTCATTCCTCCACACCATCCGCCCCCCCCCCCCCCGCCCGGGGTAGTGAGGACACTTCCCACTTCCTCAAACTCCAGCCTCTTGTGCATACTGCAGCAAACAAAGCGAGTTTAAGGTTTCCATAAACCTCCTGTCAGCCGGGTGGGCTGACAATCACAGGCCTTGTGGGACTGTGGCTCTGTCTGCGCCACGCCCTGTGGAGAGGGCCTCTACTCAGCAGGGAGAGAGGCAGCGAGGAGAGAGCTAGTGAAGGCCTTCGCTCTACGCAAGAGAAAAGGCCAATTTCCAAGGTCACATCCAGAACCTTCTAGCGTCTCGGCTGGTCACCAAGCCCCAAACTGCCTTCCGGAGGAGAAACTGGTGAGGGCAGGCAGACTCTTTTTGGGGTCACTTTGGGGCAATGCACCTGCCCTTTCCTTATGTTTGGCTTTGAAGTTGGTGTTTGAAAGGCTGAGTGACAGGGGAACTCTTGTTTGCCCAGACCTGGGCCTCAGGAGCCACTGAATAAAGGATTAAGTCTGCAGCGCCTGTGAAAGAGCCCTTCACAGCGAAGCAACCCCAGACAAACGCCAAAGAAGCCCACACCTTCACTGATGTCATACACACCTTTTCAGGGTGGGCGTAAGCAAACTCTCCCTCAGGGGCCAGAGAGCTGTCTGGCTTCAAGGCCCGAGGAGCAGGAGAAAGGAGCCGCCCATCCTGGGCTTCCAACGCTGGGCATCTTTCTCAGCCTTGTGGGTCTGTTTTCTCAGACTCCTTCCAACGGGGTGCATCCCCACGGAACTCCCAGAGAGCGTGGGGTGGTAAGCATTGCAGAGGCCCCGCCGCCCGAGGGAAGGAACCCAGATGCCCACGGCCAGCTCTGAGAGGGAAGTTCAGGGTGCGGCTGGCCGTCCCAAACCCATTTTGCTCCCAGCAGCGGGTTTCACTTCCCAGAGTCCTGATCTCAACAGTAAACCCTAGAGTCACCTCAGTTACCACCAAAGAACAAGACATGCAAGCGCCCCGTCTTTTACAGGAAAGGGGGAGGGCAGAGAGAGAGTACAGCGGGGAGGGCAACTTATCTTGCAGGCATCCAACCAGGGTTCCATTCCCGGCACCCCGTATGAACCCCTGAGCCTCACTTGAAGCAAGTGACCCCTGAGCACAGAGCCAGGAATAAGCCCAGAGCACCGCTGGGTGTGGCCCCCAGACAAACCAAGAGAAGGGGGTGCAGGTTTCTAGAGAAGCAGCATTGGAGGGTATTTGCATTTGGGTTGTTACTGTCCCGGTTTCTCCTGCTAAGGATACTCACAGGAGATAGGAAGTGAATAACAAGGCAGAGAGGATGGAAGGAGACAGGGGTGGAGAGGCGTGCCCTGGGATGGAATCTCAGAGGTCCACCTGGAAAGAAGGGAGACTTCTGGACAAGGTGGGCCCCGAGAGGAGACAGAAGTTGCTTGCCACAGGTGAGCGGCCTGTGCCGGCAAGGGGAGCTCGGGGCGGCGATGAGTTCATACAAACACACAGACTCATCAGCTCAGCAATGTGCTTTTCCTCCCGAACGCTGGGCAGCCCGGGGCAGGTGCCGAGGGCACGGCAGTTGGCAGGGGACAGCCTGGACTCAGAGAACCACGGGAGCCTGCACCGGACTGCACTTTGGGGTCAGACCCCACTGGCTGGCAGCTATTCCAGAGGAAAGGAGCTTTAGCGGTGACAGTCACTTCCACAAGGCATCACTGCAGGAGGCCCATGGGCAGGACGCTCTTGGTGGGAAGACACTCATGCCAGCTTGACGAGGAACCGGGAGCAAAGGACCCACGAGGGATGAGGACCTTTTCTCTTCTTTCCAAGCTCACTAACTGCGGCGTCAATCAAAATGTCTCAGCAGCTTTCTCCTGCTTAGCCTTAGGTTTTGGTTTGGTTTGGCCACACCAGACAGTGCTCAGGGTTCACGCCATCGCTTCAGCAAAACTGTCCGTGGTGATGGGGGAATCAAAGTGAAATCCAGTGCAAGAGAAGCTCCATAGCCCCTGTACCATCTCTCCGGCCCTCTCCAGTATAGTTTCTGCCCAATTATCAACATAAGCCTAAGATTCCCCAGATGGATGAAATCTAGTTTTGTGGGAGGTATCTTTAAACATCACACTGAATCTTCTACAGAAACAGGTGGTCCAACGGATGTGACAGAAGCGGAAAGGAAGCTGTCTGTGCAGCCCACAAGCTCTCCCTGGCACTGTCTTCCAGATAAAGGGGGTGGTCGGGATTGGCTCCCAACGCCTCCCGAACTCTCTGCGGGCCGACCCAGAAGCTGGACTGTCCACAAGAGGCATTTCCAGACCACACGGCTGCCTGGAGCGGGCTGGCATAGCAGAAGCACCGGGCAGGGAGGGGGAGGGGGGTGGGGAGCTGGAGGCTGGGACACAGGCCTGGCTCTGTCCCTTCCGGTCAGCGTTCCCACGTGTGAACACAAAGGCCTGTTGGCTGGGCTGCTGTGGGAATGAAACACGTCAGCACAATCCCAGGCCACTGCGCCTCCCACTCTGCCTGAACAATGCCAGCTGGATCATGAGATTATCCAGCCAAGACAATGAGTGGGTAAGATCAAGTTGAGTCCAGACTGTTCCTTATTTTTTATTTATTTATGATTTTTGTTTTTTTCTTTTTGGGGGGTGGGGATGGGAGTGTGGAGGGGGGGTGGAGGAGGAACACTTGGCAGTGCTCAGTGCTTATTCCTGGCTGGACACTGAAGAATCTCTCTTGGTGAGGCTCATATGAGGTGCTAGGGATCATATGTGGGTCAGCCACAGGCAAGGCCCTACCTGCTCTAGTCCCCGTTTCTTGCTTTTCAAAAAATCTTGTTGCTTTGGGGAGAACCTTTATTCTCCAAGGTTGGAAATCGCTTTTAGGATGTTACATTTCAATTCATTTAGGTTCAACAGACAGGCACGGAGTCCCTATTACATACAGAGCCCTGACTCTGGGTGGAGGGAGAGATCAGAGAATTCAGGGATAGACAGCCCCATCGACAATTCTAGAAAGCAAAAGGATGCATGGAGAGCTCACGCTAGGAGGGCTTCCTGGAGGATGTGGCATTTGAACAGTGTCGTGAAGGCAGTCCCTCCATATCCCCAAGGGATATGTTCCAACACCCTTGTAGAGGGCCGAAACTGCGGTTAGCAGCCAACTTGAGGAGATGTTTTTTCCTACACTCAAACCAAGTGTAAATTTATAACTGAAGCAGAATAAAAGATGGCACACTATGACCCATAAAATAATCGCAACAACACACTGTAATAAAAGCTATGTGGTTATGGTCAGTCTCAAAATACGGCACGTAGCCTTTTTGGACTGAAACCTCAGGAAGGAGGACACGGGGGAGGAAGGCGGCTGTACATGTGTAAAAATTCCTTGATTCCTCCTTTAGACAGAGTGGTGATTTTTCGGCACTGATTAAACATGAACTACCAGGAAAAGGCGAAACGAATTTAAAATGTGAGCTGCAGTTTAAGGAAAATGCCAAGAGAAAAGGTTATGGACATATTTATAGGCCTCCCGGGCGGGCACCAACTTCCTGCTCGGGTACATGCAACTGAAAGAAAAGACTTTTGGGGCCTGAGTGAGCGCACGGTGGGGAGGACACTGGCCTTGCATGAGACCAACCCAGGTTCAATCCTCGACCTCCCCTGTGGTCCCCTGAGCACCTGCTGGAATGATTCCTGAGTGCAGAGCCAGGAGCAAGCCCGGAGCACCGCCGAGTGTAGCCCCCAAACAGAAACAAAATGGGCAAGAGTTTCCCTGAGACTGTATCTGAGGGAAACCAAAGAGCTCTAGTTGTTGAGGGAACGTTCTGCTGACGGATTCCCGCCAACCCATGTGGAGCCCTGGTAGAAAATTTGCCCTGCCATCATCTTCAAGTGAAAGGCTGACCCTGGCAAGGATCATCAATGAGTGGAACCCTCTGAAGAAAGGTTGATGTGGCACTTGACATTATCGGGTTGCCAACAGTCTGCATTTGCTAAGAAACCTTGGCACGCCTAAAACTGGGGCATACTCTCCCTGTGTCAGCTAATGAGAGGCTATGTGGGGCCTCGGGCAATGCCCATGGGGCTCTGACAGCCCCAAAAAAGTCTAACCGGAACCCAGGGCCAGCTTCCGTTTTCACAGGAATGATGGAAGTGGAAGAATAAGGAAATAACCCCAGCAGGGCTTCTAGAAAGCAGAGTGGTCCGGAATAGTCAAGAGAAGTCACCGGAACAAGGAAGTCACACCAGGCTGTGCTTGGGGGAACATCTGGCATGCTGGGGGTCAAACCCGGGTCAGCCGCATGCAAGGCAAGAGTCTTACCCACTGTACTCTCTCTCTGCCCCCTAAACCACTGCTTCTGAACAGAAGCTTCCTGCCAGGCAGCCAGCCAAGTAGAAAAGGTTAAACGCAAATGCTTTCAAACACCTCAGCAAAAAAAAGAAGACATGTGAGCTGTCAAGCTGTCGAGGCTACCCTTTAAATACCCGTGTGGCCAAATCTCAGGAAGAATGAAATCTGGGTAATGGGTATGGACAGACCTCTTTCGATTGTGTAGACTGAACTTCCAACAGTTTTTTTTTCCTAATGAATCGGTGGTAAAACTGACTACACTTCGCATGCACACTCCATTTCACATATGAAAAGACACGTTTTCCTCAGTTTCTGCCTTCAGAAACTCAACTGAGAACAGCAACTAACCTGTACAGCTCTTGCCGGGCACACCGCCAAGGCCAGCGGGCTACAGTGCCAGGCTCCCGGTGAGCACCGTGCCCACCCCAAGCAGGCACCCCAGGGAGCAGAGAGCCTGGCACGCAGGAGAGGGGCACTCCACAGGCCTCAGCACCACCCGGGGCCCTCGGCAACTCCGGACAACAATGACGTGAGTGGGCACCATGACTATGAGCATGATGCCCCCTCACCGAGTGTGAACCCCATCAAGGCAACAAGGATGCTGGCAAAGGTGAGGTGCAGGGAGTCAGGAAATGGAAAGCGAGGTTGAGAGAAATAAAACCTGCTCAGGAGACTCTCCCATGCCAACGGAGCCTCCTGCCTTTCCCCTCTTCTTTCTTTTCTCTTAAATACAATCTTTTTCTTTTCCTCTTTAAAAAAATTTTTTTTAATTGAGATACAATTACAAAGCTTTGGTGATCGGGTTTCAGTCACTGATGAGTGATCCAACATTCCAACACTCATCCCTCCACCAGTGTACATTTCCCACCATTAATACTCCCTGTATTCCTCCTGCCACCCTGCACTCCCAATACAATCTTTTTAGGACAGAAACAAACAAAAAAAGGAAGGAAGGGAGGGAGGGAGGGAGGGAGGGAGGGAGGGAGGGAGAAAGAAAGAGGAAGAAAGACAGAAAGAGAAAGAGAGGAAGGAAAGAAGGAAGAGGAAGAAAGAAAAAGAGAAAGGAAGAAAGAAAGAAAGAAAGAAAGAAAGAAAGAAAGAAAGAAAGAAAGAAAGAAAGGAAGGAAGGAAGGAAGGAAAGAAAGAAAGAAAGAAAGAAAGAAAGAAAGAAAGAAAGAAAGAAAGAGAGGAAGGAGGGAAGGAAGGAGGGAAAGTAGGGAAGAGAAGGAGGGAGGAAGAAGGAAGATAAATTCTAGGAAGCTTTTACACCAAATTTCTCAAAATGAATCTGCTCCTGGAACAGCTGTTCTCAGCACTGCTGGGCTGTGAGACTCTAGCTCTTGAGGTGGTCCAAGACCCAGGGCAGGAGCGCGTTATCTCCTGGGTTACCTCCTGCCCTCCAGATAATCCTCCAGGTGAGACTTGGAGCTGTTCCTGAAGGACACCTCCAAAGGCTGTACTGTTCTGGCAGGTTACTAAAATTTCAGCACCTTCCTAGGGAATTACCTTTTTTTTTGTAAAAAAAAAAAAAATCCCCATTATTATTATTTTTTTAATAGCCCTAAAACTTGAGAAGCCTCCCCATGGAAGAGGAAAGTATTTCATGACCCTGCTGTCTACAGTGTTCTCCACGCTTGGATACCGCCGCTCAACCAAGAACTGACATGGGCCTTGCCTGCTGGAACCTTCCCCGTGACCCCGGGCCACTGGACATGTGTGTACCTGTGTTACCGTGTAACCCTTCTTTCAGAAGGCAAGCGTGCATCTGGGACAGACCAGCTGCCAACCAGGAACTCTGCTAGAACAGAGTGTCTTTGAGAAGCTGCTGAACAAGTTAGCTCAGCTGGTTACAGTGTAACAGTGGCCCTGATCCATGGCTCAAAGCTGTCTCGCCTTAGACCAGCCGGCTTCACCCCCAGACCGGCCCAGACCTCCTCTGTCCCTGTGTGCCTGTCCACAGGGCTGGAGCCATGGAGGACCCTGCACAGGAATACCCCGTGGGCCAGACTCTAGGTCTCGGGTGTGACACCGGCACGACTCAGCATCCGAGCTGAGCCCGAGAGGAAAGGATGGCGGCCACCGAGGCCTCGGTCCCCTCCAGCACAAGACAGATTTCACCCCACGCTTGCAGGGCACCTGGCCAGAAACCTCGTGGGCAGATGGCTCTTCCGCACAACGGGGCCAGAGCCATCTGGAAGGCCGGCCCCAAACACATACCCCCGAGGAGTCTGGGGTCTTCACAAGGGTCTGCACGCCCTGCAGGGGGCGAGGCTGCTGGTCCCCGGACCATGGTCCAGAACACCGCAGGTCGACATCAACATAGTGGGGCCTGGACACCCCAGAACCTGCCTGTCTACTGAGCCCCAGGGATGCCCCCAGAGTGTTCCATGATGGTCCCAAGGGAACAGAGACTGGGCGAGGGCACTGGCACAAGCTGGGGGCGGGCAACAGGTAGGCCAGGGGAGCACAGGGAGAAAGCAAGGCGGGGGGGGAGGGGGGCAAGCGAGAGCATGTTGGGCAGCTGCTGGCCCACGGTTCTCAGTGCTGACCGCAGCCTGGAGTCACAGGGACAGACCCAAACCACAGGTCTGGGTGCAAGACCCACACCCAGAGCCAATTGCCAGGTGACAGGCCTGGCTGTGGTATGAGAAAGAGGTCAGGGGTAGGGGAAACTTCTGGGCAATTTCAGTCAGAAGAGAAGCGGGGGTGGGGGGCAGGGGAATGGAGAAGCGGGGAGGGGTGAGGGATAGAGGAAAGAAGGGGAGAGGGAAGGGGCGGGGCAGGGGAGGGGGGAGGAGGGGAGAGATGAGGGATAGAGGGGAGAAGGGTAGAGGGAAAGGGAGGGGCAGGGGAGAGGGGAGGAGGGGAGGAGGAGAGAGACAGAGGAGGTAGGGGAGAAGGGCAGAGGAGAAGGGAGGGGCAGGGGAGAGGGGAGGAGGGGAGGAGGAGAGAGACAGAGGGGGTAGGGGAGAAGGGCAGAGGGAAAGGGTGGGGCAGGGGAGAGGGGAGGAGGGAGGAGGAGAGAGACAGAGGGGGTAGAGGAGAAGGGCAGAGGGAAAAGGAGGGGCAGGGGAAAGGGGAGGAGGGAGGAGGAGAGAGACAGAAAGCAGGGGAGAAGGGCACAAGCAGGTTTGGCCTCACATGCAGAGGATTTCCTGAATTCTGTTCCCCGGCCCAGCAGGGGCCTGCACCTCCCAGCTGGCTGGCTGTCCGCCTGTCAGTCTGTCCTGCTGTCTTCCTGCGCTGGCCTGGCCCGGCCGGGAATGGCAGCTGCTCGTCAGGCTCAGCGAGCGCGGCCTCCCCCGCAGCCCGCAGTAACTAGCAGCCCTTTCCGAGCTGTCACTCCGGGGTGTCAGCACCACCGCAGTTCAAAGGCGCGCTCTGACACGAGCCAGGCAGCGCCTGACTGTCACTGCCGGGGACGCCTCTGCGCCCCCCGACACCCATGGCAGCGCGCGGCACCCGGGGTTTGTTCCTCCCAATTATTTGTTTGTCGCTCGGAAGCCTGGGGTGCCGAGCAGGTAGCGGAGGTATTTCTGGTCTGCTGCACAGGCAGACACATAATGAGGCCCTCCGGTGAAGGTCTGTTTTGTCAGTTAGGTGCGGGCATGATGTGCAGACAGCCCGGCGCAGCAATTAGGGGATTTGAATAAGATAAGATGCCTGGCAGGTGCTGAGGCGGCTCGGAGGTCGCCCTAACTTTCAGAGCCAGGAAACCCTCCGAGTAGGCAGTTTGCAAGTTTGCAAGGCAGCAGCCAGGCAGCCAGCACTACACCCACGGAGCCTGGACTCCCTCTGAGCCTCGAGAGGCAACTCTGAGGGCTGGGGAGACCCTGACCACACAGGGTGCTGGGCCGCTAGGGCAAGGGGCAACCTGCCACGGAAAGTACAGGAGGCGCCAGCCTTGACCTCTGAGCCACTGCTTATCTGGTTTTATTTATTTATTTTTTTTATTTTTATGTTTTTCTTTTTTGATTTTGGTTTTTGGGCCACATGTGGAGATGCTCAGGGGTTACTCCTGGCTCTGCATCTAGGAATTCCTCCTGTGGTGCTCAGGGGACCGTATGGGATGCCGGCGACAGAACCAAAGCCAGCCGCATGCAAGTAGGGCCCTACCCACTGTACTCTCTCTCTGGCCCTCAGGCTGCCTGTGAGCGGTTTCTCTTTCCCAGGGGAAGAGGAATCAGAATGGGGATCTGATATGTGGGGGAAATGACCTTGATGCAGCCACGGGGACCCCTACAGCCAACTGTAAAGGCAAACCCACAGAATTTGGTCTCCAACCGATTCTACATTCCACCACAGTACACAGCGGCCATGGTCTGGCCTAGCACCTGGGATCCTGTCCCTGGACACTCAGTGTCTTCTTGCAATGAGCTTCCTTCTCCCATGACCCATCTCTGCAAGTGAATTCTCCTCAACAACACATGAGAGGCTTGAGAACAATGCGATGAACCCAGTTCCTTCTTAACTCCACTCACAGTGTGAGTCTCTGCTACCTTTGGGGGGATGCTGTCTTAATTCTCTTGTCCCTCACTCTAGAGCGTAATTTTTCTTCAACAGACACAAAGAGGAAGAGACTAAAGCTAAAACTCCAGCAAATAGCAAACCTGGTATTGAGAGAAAGAATGACGTCAGAATTACCCTTACCTTCCAGCAAGAAATAAGCAAGAAGCACATTGCTTCAGTCAAGGAGGCCTATAGGACCTTCCCAAGAAGAGTTCTGATGAGTTGTCTGGCACAGGAAAGTGCTTTGACAATGATGGAGAGTGATGGAGTGCTGTTCCCTGATGATCTAGAATGGCTCACCCAAGCCTCCTATCAAGTCACTTGGGTAAAATTAGTCTCTCCACGAAACGAGAGTGGCCTGGCAGCTTACCCCTGGGAGCTCTATGGCCGGGCTTGCTCTGGGCACCCTCTTTTCACCAACAGCCATTCCTGTGAAGGAAATGATCGGCCATTCCACTGGAGAAGTCAAGGGGAAGTGCAAAGGAACCCAGCACCCAAAGCCTGGATTCAGTGGGGCTTTTGGAACCTCTCCTGGCCGACAACACTCCCCTCGATGCCCTTCCAGACAGCCCGGAAGCTGTGGAAGCGTCTGCTTTTGAAACTTAAAGCCGGATAGCAAACATTCAAGTTGTAACGGACTCCATGCAGGTCCTGTCCCCTCACCTCTGTCTACCAAACAGGAGTGGATGGGTCTCCTGCGAGCCGGATTCCTCCTGTCAAGCACAGGACTGACCAGGGCACTGGCTCCAAAAATCAACCTTCAAACCAGGAGTCTCCAATCTCACTCTCCACTCTCAGGAAAACTCGTACCCATGGAACAGGCTCTAGGCCCTGAAAGAACCTAGGATCCCCCAAAGCAAACTGTGGCCAATGGGACCTTGGAGTCCACGTGACTTTCTCACAAACTCCAAGCCCGATGCCATCCACTTAGGGGACCAGCTCGGACCTAGCCCGGATCGTCTCTCAGCACCTACACCCGCCTCCTCCAATCTGGAAAATGGTTACAAGATCTAAGTGAGGAGAAGGGGGGTAAGTTGGGGGGGGGACCAGGCATAGCCTCCAGCGGCATGACAGGGCCCCCAAGCATGCTCGAAGCTCCCTCAAGCACCCCGCTGGAAGTGAACCCTCAGGACTATGAGATATGGCACAAAAATGACAGAGAAACAGAAACCCGAAGTGAGGAGACCAGGAGAGGCCCCCGCTCTGAACCGGGCAGTGCAGGACTCGACACTGAGCCCCCAAACCTCGGCCAAAGCTGAAGCAGCTGATTTAACGCAGGCTTCTGTGTGTAGAATAGGGTGGCCCAAGAGTCTGCTGTCCCTGGATAGAGACCAGAAGCTGGAGGGCGGCCTCTCCTCCCGCAGGGGGGCCACCGGTCACTGCTGTTTGCCTGGACTCTGCTCACCCGTCAGGTCTCAGAGCAGCTCTTCCTCCTGAGCCAGACCATTCGCATCAGCAAGTGGCTTCTTTCTCATGATCCCTTTTATAAAACTAAAACTCTCTTTCAGGGGGCTGGAGCGATAGCACAGCGGGTCGGACGTTTGCCTTGCACGTGGCTGACCCGGGTTCGATTCTCAGCATCCCATGTGGTCCCGCAAGCACCGCCAGGAGTCATTCCTGAGTGCAGAGCCAGTAGTAACCCCTGAGCATCACTGGGTATGACCCAAAAAGAAAAAAAAAACACCTCTCTTTCAGGCTGGGGGAGGAGCGTGGTTTCGGCAGTGAAGGGCCGGCCTTGCAAGGTTTGATCCCTGGCACCGCAAACAAAACAAAACGACAACTCTTACTCTTTGGGTGCTGTGTCCCAGGGTGGCCTTGTTCCCCGCTGTCTCTGCTACTGAATGAAAGCGCAGCAGTGTGGTACCCACCGTTGGCCGCTGGCCAGGAAGGAGCAGCCGCAGGGGGCAGCCTGCTTCAGAGTGGACAGATCTGACCGCAGACGGCTCCTTAGCAAAGCATATATATATATATATATATATATATATATATATATATATATATATATATATATTATGGACCGCAGTGCCCAGCAGGTGAGCCCCAGAAGTGAGCAGAGGACAGTGAATGGAGACACGAGGGGCGGCCTGGCTGCGGCGAGGAGAGCTCTACTACGGAGAAGCCTTCCCGGCTACAGACGGATAATGAGAAAATGATGTCATCTTGGCTAAAATTAGGTTTTAGTGTTACTCTGCTGAGAGATGTGAAAGGTGATAGATAAGAGGGGAAAATGTTTTCCAAGTGGCTTTTAGAGGCATCCAAATATAACCGCCTCCCACATCAGTCTATTAACAGGCACACTTGAGACATCTCCCTCTTCAAAAGGACTCTCAGAGAGAGCAATGATGTGCTCTCAGCCTCCTCCTCTAGAAGACAAGGTTTCTGAGGGTCAGAGAGCTCTGATCGCCCACAGACCCTCCCGCCGAGAAGCAGCGCCCCCCCATCCCCGCGATGGAGGCCGGGGCAGACATCAGCCCTCCACGGGGGAAGGCCTGGCTGGAAAACCCGAGCTCACCTCTAAAGGCATCTCATGGACGCAAGTAAAGACCAGCACGGGACAGGGACAAGCATGGCCCAGAGAGTGGACATGAGGAGAAGTGTGGCCACAAGGGGAGGGGCCAGAAGACTGTGGCTAGGCTGTCTTTAGGGGCCTTAGGGACTGTCCCCGCTCGGAGAGGGCAACTGCCCTGGGGTGCTGGCAAGTCTTGGATGAGACCCCCCAGTATCTAAGGGAAAGCCCCCATCAGCCTCTGGAAACCAGAGAGCCTGGGGAAGGTGTGGACACCTGGTCTGAAGGTTGAAGGTACCCATACCCCACAGAAGCCGAAACCTGCAGTGGCCTTTTATTTTTAATTAATAAAATTTAATTATTTTAATTTAATTAACGTCTCTGATTTTAATTTCCACGAAGGAAAGAGCTTCGCCTGGGTCTCACAGCAAGGACAAGAAATGTGGCAGCAATGGAATACTATGCAGCTGTTAGGAGAGATGAAGTCATGAAACTTGCCTATAAGTGGATAGACATGAAAGTATCATGCTAAGTGAAATGAGTCAGAAAGAAAGGGACAGAGATAGAAGGACTGCACTCATCTGTGGAGTATAAAATAGCATGATACAAGACCAACAGCCAAGGACAATAGATAGAAGGGTCAGGAAGGTTGCTCCATAGTTGGAAGCCTGCCTCACGAGCGGGCAGGAAGAGGACAGCTGGAATAGAGAAGGGGTCACTAAAAAAAACAACGACTGGAGGAATCAGTGGGGATGGGAGATGTGTGCCAAAATTAGATAAAGGACCAAACATGATAACCTCTCAGTGTCTGCATTGCAAACCATAATGCCCAAAAGTAGAGAGAGAGTATAGGGAATATTGTCTGCCATGGAGCCAGGGAGAGGGTGGGAAAGGGGGGGGTATACTGGGGATATTGGTGGTGGGGAATGTGCACTGGAGGAGGGACGGGTGTTTGATCATTGTGTGACTGTAACTCAGACATGGAAGCTTGTAACTATATCTCATAGTGAATCAATAAAATTTTAAAAAAGAAATGTGGCAGACCCCTGCCTTTAGCAGCTTTAGCAGCATGCAGACCCTATTATTTGATGAGACATGTGGAGACATCTCTGAAGAGCCTGCCACTATTTGCGGGGCTGTGGGACACTTGGAAAAAGTTTGCAGTCGCAAAGCCCCAGAGACACGGAACAGGCTTGCACCCCCGGAGCAGTGGTGGCCCACGGGCCTCTCCGCCTCCAGGCTGAGCGGACACGGAGAGGCCCACTGAGGAAGAAGCTCTCCATGGTCCGCCCACAGTGACCTGCAAGTGATGGTTTGAACCCTGGCACCGCAAACAAAACAAAACAACAACTCTTACTCTCTGGGTGTTGCGTCCCAGGCTGGCCTGTTCCCCGCTCTGTGTCCACCGCTGAATGAAAGCATGGCAGCGTGGTACCCACTGTCTTAGAGACCACGCTAAGAAGGGACCCAGAGGAACTGCCAACTTACGGCCAGCTTCCTATGTGGAGGGAAAACGGGCTGCCAAAGACCCGTTGGTGGGTCACCCACCTAATCAGGCTTTGGACTGCAGGCACCAGTCGGTTCGGGTAAACTCGGCTAGTGGAGGGATGTCGGGGGGGAGGGGTGAAGTCTGAATTCAGACCCAGAGCATCTGGTGGATTCACCACGTGAACCTTCAGTGGAGAGAAGTTTCCATGTTTACAAGCAGAGGCTTGGCCAAAAGATAAAACACTCTGGTGGCTGTCCCAGGCTATGTCAGAGACAGCTGGACAAAGTTCAGGCACTGCAGAATTAATGAAATTGTGGCTACACTGACTCCACCATAGATTCTGGAATAAATATGCAAAAAAAAAAAAAGGTAAAATGCATGGCGATTACTGGCGTGGCAATCAATCATGCCTCTACTGACATCCTCTGACATCTCCTCACAGGGCGAGTCCCTGGCTTCAGATTTCACCAAGTCTTCCTCAGACTGAGTACTACTGGGCTTTCAGAGTAATTGAGGTAAATTTTGTTAAATAAATTCCAGGCATGAGTGTATTTGACTTAGGCACAAGAAAGGAAACAATTCTTATGTAAGCTGCAAAACAATAGCGTTTTATCTTATCTGAGAAACTTATTGCTGCTTGCCTGTGTGTGTTTTACTGCCAAAATAAAATAAATTGAATCAGCTCACACATGATAACATGCTCTTTCCTAACTCATACTAATTGCTTGGCTAATTGATGTTTGTTGAACTTTCTCCATTTCATTGAGTGATTAGGTACAAAGCTAACAGTTGACATCTGTAGGCGCTTAACTGGCGTCTGTAATTACTGTTAATGTTAAATAATTGTTAGTTAATTGGAGTGGTAACTGACTGAATGGAATCCAGATTGCGAAGCAAAAAGAAACCTAGTTAAATAAACATACATTTTCAGAGAAAACAACATTTTTCTGGCGGTGTCAGAAACTAGAAATAATCCAGAGGCCACGGGCCCGCCCCAGGCGTCCTCCGGGCAAGGAAGTCCCCGCCTGGGGCTGGCCCCGCCGAGAGAAAGTGTTAGCACCGAGGAGGCCCTGGGTCATTTAACTGCGCATTAAAGACTCTCCAGAACAGATGAGATGTTTTTATTCCGGCTTTCTAATATGGGCATGGGCTGCTTTCTGAGACGACCAAACACAGCCCTGCTGGCAAACAAATCCCGACGTCTGGGCTGTGAGAGACGCTTCCGCTTTTCTGCAAAGGTTGCCAGGATGGAGAAAAAACCTTCCGAGCACAGGGGTGGCTCGATCAGGTAAGCAAAGCTCTTCTGGGTGGGTTTGCTGGTCAACAGGTGGGTGTTTGGAAACATTAAAAAAAAAAAGGATCTGGGGGCCTGAGCAATAGTATAGTGGGTAGGGTGTTTGCCTTGCATGCAGCCAACCTGGGTTCAATCCCTGGCATCCCACAGGGTCCCCCGAGTACTGCCAGGAGAGATTCCTGAGTGCAGAGCCAGGAGTAACCCCTGAGTATCGCCGAGTGTGACCCAAGAAAAGAAAGAAAAGAAAAGGGATCTGTTCCTCGAACCTGCTCCAGCCCACAGGATGCTCAGAACCCCAGCGCTGAGGGTTTGGGTACCACTATTGGAGCTGGACCTCCCCAAGACATCCTCAGGGTCAACTGGCCTGCTCAGGGCATCTCCCAGCCCCTTCCCAAGACCACAGGTAACCCGAATTCACCGCCAGACACCAGGTCAGGCCCTGCCCATGGAGAGGGCTGCACGGAACCACTGCCCAGCGGGGAATATTTTTAGGCCCTCCCTTATGATTTCACACCCACAGCATCTGTTTCCAAGAATTCTCAGGCAGTAATTCCCTAGGAGCAAGTCTGTAAGGCCGAACCTGGGCTTCCACAGGAAGGTCCCTTTCCACACCAAAGGCGCTGACTGCTGCTGTGCAAAGGCCCGGGAGGGGGAACTCCAACCGCCAATTACCCACCGCATATGCCAGCCGCCCCCACAGCTCTATCCCCGACATCTCAGCTCCTCCCAAAGCCGGGCCAAACAGGTCCACAGAGGGGAAACTGAGCCAAGCATCCAACGTTCCCCTATCTAGAACTTAAGACATTACAAAGATGCGGCCAATTTACAGGGGATGAACTTGGCTTCTTGACTCTTCCTGTACCTGGGGAACAGACTTTACGTAATGTTTTTCTTACAAAGCCAAGGACTTGTAAAAGGGTCTCCACATGTTCATCATAAAGGAATTTTAACTCTGCTTAAGTCTGTTAAGAGAGAGAGAGAACAATTCTACAACTGTCTTCTTTTCCTTTACATAAGCACTGTCACACTGTTCTAGCACTGTTCATCGATTTGCTCAAGCGGGCACCAGTAACATCTCCATCGTGAGACTTGTTACTGTTTTTTGGCATATTGATTACGCCACGGGGAGCTTGCCAGGCTCTGACATGCGGGCGGGATACTCTCGGTAGCTTGCCGGGCTCTCCGAGAGGGATGGAGGAATCGAACCCATGTTGGTTGTGTGCAAGGCAAATACCCTACCTGCTGTTCTATTGCTCCAGTCCATAAAAAAAAATAAATAAATAAATCCCAGTACGGGGCCCAGAGCCATAGTACAGTGAGTAGAACACTTGCCTTGCATGAGGCCCACCTGGGTTCAATCCCCCCTGTACCCCAAGGCCCTCCGGAACGAACCCTGAGTGTAGAATCAGGAGTAAACCCTGAGGGGCCCAAGCGACAGTACAGCAGGTAGGGGCATGTGCTTTACACAGGGCCAATCCAGTTAGATGCCAGGAACCCCATGTGGCCCCCCAAGCACAGTAAAGGCCAGAGAGACACAATGGCGCGTAGGTCGTAGGTCATGCATGTGGACGACCCTGAGCAGGCCGGGAGGGATCCCTCAAAAGAGCAAGGCATAAACCCGAGCACAGCCAGGGGGCGCTATCCCACCCCCTTGGCATGGACTTGGACCACCCAGGTTCAATCCTGAGTGCCACATGGTCTCGAAAGCATCACAGGGGGTGTCCAGGAGGCCCCTAAACACTGCAGGGGGGGAGGGGGAAGCCCCAGTACCACAGGGCCTGAGTGGCACCATGTCCCTGGTCCCACACTGACCCAGCATTTCCGGAAGTAGCTTGGGTCCCCTGGTAACTGTCCAGGAGGACAAGAACAAACACATGCTTAGTTTTCTTCCGTAGAAGGGGCTTTTCTCTTTCTTTTTCTGTTTTGTTTTTTGGAGGAGACCACTGGCAGTGCTCAGGGTTTACTCCTGGCGGGGCTCGGGGCCACAGAGGTGCCGGGGATCAAACCCAGGTTGTCTGCAGGCCAGGCAAGCACCCTACCTGCTTCAGCGCCCCCCAAAGAGGCATTTCTTCTTAAAGGTCAATGGTGGCCTTGGTTATTACAGTTCTCACCCAGACTGTCATCAAGGAATCCCCCTCTGTATCTCTAGACCTGAAAGTGTAGATAGAGTGTGTGCGTGCCTGACCCTGCCCTGACCCCAGCATCACCTCTTGCTCACTTATTTCCCACCATAGCCTCTGTCCTTTCTCTGCTGCACTAAGACCATTGTCAAGGATGCCCCAAGGGCCCTGGAACCAAAGGCTCCAAACTCAGTTAGGTGCACAGCAGTGCACAGTAAGTAACGAGGTCCTCAAGGGGACGGTCCTCAAGGGGCATTTGCTTGAGGGGAGGCGGGGTGTGTCCCCCAGAACCAGGAGGCCTAGCCAGAGGCTGCACCGGGAGCCCTCCGGGTCAGCGAGCACCCACCGTGTTCCTCATAGGGCTGATCTGGGGACATCGTGGAGGGTCCAATAAGGGCCCAGCACCAGAGTGTGAGATGAAGGGGGAGGCAAGGAGGGACAGGAAAGGCACAGTGCAAACACGGCTCTCTCTCTCGGCCACAACTGGCCTTGGCTGCAGCAAAGATTCTAAGTGGGGTCGGAGGGAAGAAGGGTGAGGGTCGGAGGGAAGGAGGGCACATGCCCTAGGCTGTTCCTCCTCCCGGGCTCAGACCTCAGGTTCTATAGCAGCTGACCCCAGGGCCTTTTCCCCTCCTCCCTGGCAGAGTCTGAAGGAGCAGCAGAGTCTGTGCCCAGGCCTCGCTTTCGGTGTATCTGCCTATAGGCTGGAAGAAGGAAAGGAACTAAAACTAAATCCTGCTCACCAGATGGCACTGACCCAAGAGTCCTTGTAAGAAGAACTACTCCAGGGTCCCGAGAGAGAGTACCGCAGGGAGGGCGCGCGCCTGGATGTGATCCCGGCCACTCCCCATGTTTCTCCAAGTCCCCCCAGGAGTGGTCCCTGAGCACCAGGAGTGATCCCTGGTCCCTGGGAACCAGGAGTGGTCCCTGAGCACCAAGAGTGATCCCTGAGCACAGAATCCTGAAGTAAGCCCTAAGCACTGCCAGGTGTGGCAGCAAAAACAAAAACACCAGAAAATAACTCCTCCAGAGGTAAGGGAACAAATCAGAGGACTCCCAGAGCAGCTCCACCAGCCAAACAGGGACAAGAAGACAGTCTCTGAGTGTGTGTCTCACTGGGAAAATTAATTTTTTCCTTTGGCAGATGGTTGAGTCACAAAGACAGAAGGATTCATAAAATTCACATGACTCTCCTGTAAACATTTAAACACATAAAGATTAAGGAAGGCAACCGTGACCTTGATTAAAGTTAGCTGTTTTTGGTGGTTGTTTTTTTTTTTTTAACTTCTACAACCCAAGCCTTGTCTCTGGCAGGCTCATCTGCCCGGCTTTTCCGACAAGCTCTGTCTGTGCTCAGTAACATGCAGTCCTGTGTGCATGCACGCAAAAGCGGGGCCTGGTTTGTTTTAAATAAAAAGCATCAGAAGAAGATGACAGTTTGTAATACCTAACCATGAAAGTACCAGGAGTTCCTGATTAAATTGGAGGAACTGTACAACCCAGTGAAATAAAATAAGAATAAGCGAAAAAGCAGAGGTGATAAGACAGCATGCTCCACCCCACGGAGAAGCCCAAGGCCACATCTCCCGCTGATTGAAATCCCTGACCTAAAGCGGCTGAGGACAGATTTTGGCTCCGAGACAGGCTGCCTGAGCCTGCAGCTTCAACCTGACATCAAAGCTGCCCCCCCACCCCCCACCACAATCAGCTGGTGAGATTAGCACTGCCCTCCCACAGTGAAATTTTATGGGCCAGATCTGCCCACCACTGGGCTCGGCTGCATAATCTCACCAGCAGCTTAAAAGCCGAACCTCGCACCATGGGAGCCCTACAACGGAGAGGTGAGAGGCAGCCTTCAGCAGCTGGAGCGGGAGGAATCCCCATGTCGAAGTTGGCTGCTCGGGACGCCAAGCTTGGAAGGTTTCTCCCGGTGGCGTTTGCTACCTGGTGTAAATCGGCCCATTCTCACAATGCTTTTTATTGCTTTTGGCTAGGAATGAGGGACAGAGACGGGAGAGGCGAACTTGCAGGCGGGCGGGCGCTTTGCAGGAGCACTTGAACTTGATGTGCATGAAGCTGACAGTTCCTTGAAGGCCTTGTCAACCATCTATCCGGTAAATGAGGAAAAAGACCCTCCCCCCCAAAAAAAAAACCACATCCAGACGCTCTTGAAGCAGTTATTGACATGGTCGGTTGCTACACAAGCTCTTTTTGAAGTTGTTTCCCTGATATTTAGCAGTTTGAATACTAATCCCCTTAACAAAACTGTGCCCATGCGTCCACCCTCAGCCCCAATCCCTTTCTCTGGGGGGAGGAGGCCGAGCACTGGATACCAGGCCCGTCCACTCGGAAGCACCTGGATTTGCATAGATTCCGACTCTTGTCATTCATGTTACCAACAGGAATTAGCATAAGGCATTAAGGGGGAACTCAGCGGAGAAAAGAAAGGCCATTTTGATGGAAATAAGGGGCAAAGGAATAATCTGCCATCAACTAAAATGCTTATTTGTGTATGGTTTCCCAAGCAAAGCTTCGCAAAGCCTCTGTTGATTTTCTGTATACACAAAGAAACCGTAATCCTTTCAAGGCAACTAAATCACCCCAGAAAAGCAGCTCAGAAGAAAGGTACCCAGTCAGAGGGAGGGTTATTCACAAGCAAAGAGATGCCACAAATCACACCCTACGAGTAAACAAAAACAAGCATGTGGGAAACGTCCGAACTGGGAAAGGGAAGATCTGGCAGAAACAGGGGGGAAGCAGGCGGCAGCGGCCTTGTCCCTAGACGTGCTCCAGGCCTGGACACACACATGGCCCCACCACAACAGGGCTGGATGTGTGAGGGCATATTCCCGAAAGGAAAAGTCACTCCGAAGCTTCTCACAGCAAATCAAAGACCGTCACGTCATACGGGGTTGCGGGAAGGGCTGTCACAGAAAATGTCCCTTTGGGCCTGTTCCGATTCCCGCTCTCACCCAAGCATACCCCCCTCCACCCAGACTTTTGCCTCACTCAAGACAGGCAGTGAGCAAGCAAGTGCCTCATGTGTTCTGTACACGATGAACCACTCAGAGCCCTTGCATTGGGCTTTTTGCACGATGGAGTACAAATTTATATAAACTTTCGGTCCATCCAAAAATATGATGAAATATGAAATTGGAAATACTCCATTATTCAATTAAAAAAAAAGAGAGATGAAATTCAATATGACAACAACTCTGGAGTACGTACCAGCAATCACATAAGCACCCACACCTCAAGGGAAAGCTAAACACAACGGTATGATTTAAAACTGTGATCTGGATCCTATTCCCAAATAATCTGGGAGCTCAAAATAACTACACTTGGAAATGTTTCTTACTCGACCCGCTAGCAAAAATGCTAGTCCAGGCAAAGAACAGAATCTGGGGTGGTTTTGAATTTCACTGTGAGAAGGCTCTGCTCTGTTCAAGTATCTCCCAAGTTAGAAGGAGATTAGCTGGCTTCTTTATTTAGTAATTATCATGCAAGCACCCATGTTGGTGCCATAGGGCAGAGGAAGCGATCAAAGAGTTTGTGCAATATACAATTTTCAAATTACACACCTTGGCCAAGTTGCTGATTAGAGACTTCCATCAATTTCACTATTTCCACCTGAACTGCTACAAACGAAAAACTGTCCAGAAACCAATTGGCAGTGATTTAAGAGAAGTTTTCCCTTAATGCACTACTCGATCACTAGCCTCTCTTAATCTGCGTTGCACTTTGGAAGAAATTAATGGAGAGCAGACATTTAAATTCTGCTCTCCAGTTCATTTATTAACTTTACAGAAAGCCCACGGCAGAGGAAGGCTTGGTTTATGATCATAATACCACGAATACTAAACACTGACTGGTTATTCGAGTCAGCGGGACAAATCCACTATTTACTGTTCTTGAACTGCTGGTACATGGTTACTAACAATAAAGTTACCACATTTTGAGAACCAGATTTCCCCACGTTCAATGAAAGCTTCCGACATTAAAAGCAAGGCCACACAGATAAGCACTGATTAGCTGATCAATTCCATTTCATAAAATTCAATGCACTCTTTCAAAATAAATTGGTTTTCATGCAGAACGTACAGATTCTCAAGCAAAAACACAAACAAACAAAAACAAAAAAGAAAAAAACCCCAACAGAATCTCAATGGTAGCTCCAGAACAAGAAGAGAAAGGCCAGATATTATAGTTTTTCTTCCAGTGGCAAAAACAGTGACAAGGAATATAACAAGCTCTTTGCTCGGAACTAAGGAATCTTACCTTTGTTTACAATAACAGTATTGAAGAGTTTTTCAGAGCTGGCATCTGAGGCCTAAAAAACAAAATAAAAGGGGAAAGGGTGTTACTGTCATTCATGCTGGTGGTCACCACGGTCATTACTATTATCTGAAATCAATATACTCTTTCAGAGAAGCTTGGCCAGAAAGTAACACTTCCGCCATCCGCCAGAAGATGGTGCTAGCTGACTACGGGCCAGAGACCTGCAGTGCAGCTATCTGCTAGGAGGAAAATCGGATTTTTAAAACCTGTCCTTATTAGACATATTATCTTTGCGAAACATATTCCTCCAAAACGGTATACAAAGTAGTTCAGCTCGTCCACATAATGATTTTGCAATTTCCCGGACAGAAATTGCTTTTGGAAATGGTACCCCCTTTTTCCTGTTATTTGCAAGCATACCGATTTTTCTACTTCCTTTCTGAAACCAGAAATGCCTATTACTTAACACTAGGCTTTTCCTCACGGAAAAAAAAAAAATTCATTAGCACTCCCAGAAATTAATTTTTCAAGACTCCTCTGATGCCCCTAAGGTCTCTCTGAGATGACCTGGGGGGCCGCTGCTGGGCTTGAGACAGGGACACACATGGACAGGGACAGTCCGTCCCTCCCTGCATGAACGTGACTTTCCTCTCCATTTTCCAGGGATCATGTCTGCTCATTATTACACTGGCTCGAGAGAACTGAAATAAGCCTGTTTAAACAGCAGGAGGAAAAGCGATTTTAAAAATGATACTCTCATCTTCTGGAAAACAAACTTGAAGTCATATTGAAGGGAAATGCTGCAGTATGGTAGCAGCAATGAAGATTTCTTGAGCTTAAAAAAAAAATCAAATGAAAAATTAAGCAAAGGCCCCCCCGACACGATTTGGAGATGCAGCCACAGTTAAAGTTATCATGGCTGCATGTAAACTGTTTTTGCTACATAAACCCCTTCTTGAGGGAAACTGCTTATCTTTCGTTATACAGAGGTGCCATGTCTTCACAATGCAACGCATGTAATGTTGGATGAACACAGAAGAAATGTAAGAGAGTGGGGACTCTGAAGTATAGCATATTCTGGCTCTAGAGCAGGCTTTTGGGGACAAAGAAGATAGTCAACAGTCTGATGCATTATGTTGAAAAAAAAATGAAATAATCATGTGTCTATCTAGGGACATGTTCTAGTTATTAAAAAAAGGAGTATACAGAAAGACAACATATTTTCATAATGACTATTTTCCCTTTATTTCAGTGTTTACTCTTCCTACTGAATGGGGCCTGTTCAGACGATGAACAAACTGGCAACAAAAAAATGTATATAAATGCCATACAAGTGTCAAACTGTATATACATTTATAAAGAGCTAAAAATAAATCAGATTTTTTTTTGCTCTCTTATGCTGCCTGGCAGATTAAATACAATTAGTTTTTTTTTTTAATTTAATAGTACCTTCTCATAAAAACTGACCCAAAAAATGTGGTGTGGAGGGAAGCTATGCTGTGAGGAACATGGAACTCTCAAACCAGACCTTACAGGACAGTGTAAAACCCTGACAGCGTGACAAGTGAGGTTTCGAGGAATAAGCTTCCTAGCTAGAATCTCAGAGACAAGAGTGTCTCACTCTTCTGCAAGAATGAAGAGAGTGGCCTCTTCACTCAAATTGCAATGGTCGAATTAAATACGAGGTCAAAAATATAAACTCCAGTAGATACATTTTTAAAGGGAAAAAAATAGTCTTACAGTCTTTTAGTTAAAGTCATTTTACCAAACTGAAAGAACGCTCATAAATTTGAGGATTACTATTCTCATCAGTCTAATTGGCCCAATGAAACAGGAAAAAAAAAAAGACAACACATAAATGACTGCAACCAAACACAAAAGGCTCGGGAAAGGAAAAGAAATGGTTCTGGTTGTTTTTCTTGGCGCTTTCATCTGTTGGTGCAGCCTGAGCCTGCAGGTGCCCAGGCCCAGTTTCTCCCAGCCTCCTGGGTTCCACCTCCCTGGGTGCACCAGAGACAGCAGGGTACCGGATCCTTCCTCCCGTCCTAAGCAAACTTAGAGGACTTGTTTGAGGATGCCAGTCAGAAAGTTAATGGAGAACTAAGTCCGACAGGATTCAAAGGGGCTTAGGAGCATGCCTTCGAATAAAAGCTTTGTGAGACCCCCCAACCTTCTGCTCCATGACACAAAGCCTGAAATAAACGATGCCTTCCTTCTGCCACTGGGAAGGGGTGTCTTCAAAAAAAGCCTCCATAGAAAAAAAAAGAAAAAGAAAAAAAAATGCCCCAATGAAAAAGAATGCAGAGAGGTCTTAGTGATTCCAGATCCCTTTCTCTTCCCCCAGACCAGTGCTGAAAAGTCAGAGAAGAGCTTCTTATCCAAAGTCTTCAGCGGGAACTACAAGAAAACGCATGTCCTTCACGAACTTTCCAGATTCGACTTTTGCTTTTAAAGCATTTGTGCAAAATATTCGGCGCCTTGGGTCTTAAACGTCGGGATGTTTTCTTTTTCAATGCTTTTAGGAAAGTCTGCAATTCTCCTGGCTGGATTCTTTTTTTTTTTTTTTTAACCAGCAACGCCTAATGGAAACCTGGTGAGCTGGAGAGTGTGCAGGGGAGCGCGGCGCCCGCTTCTCTCCGCACACACAGCGGCGCAGCCACACGACCGAACCGAAAACCTGGCGAGTTGGGCTCGCCATTTCGTTCCACCCCACCTCGATCGATGTTGCAGCGTGAAAGCAAAAGGATGAAATAAAACTGACCACCCCCCACCACCTCCCCAAAGGCCCTCTTGTGCCTGAGTCTTTTGAGAGAAGGGGGTCGGGGGGGGGGGGAGGTTGCAATTTTTTATTCCTTTTTTTTTCCCTCCAAATTACTGGTCGCCGTAGTTGATGCTTAAAGAAAAAAGTTCGAGAAGTCGGGCCGATCGCAGAGAGGGAAGACGAAGAGGGCCCGAACACAGCGACCCAGCCTTGCGTGCAGAGTGAGTGGGGCGCGCGGCGGCCGCTCGGGTCCGAGCTCCGCCCGTTAATTCCCTTCGGCTGCAGACCCGGGCGACGGCCCCCGCACCCGCACCCCGCAGAAAGGGACTTTCCGACGAGAAAGGAAACCCCCCTGGAAACTTAAGCGCGAGTTCTTTTCGCCAAACTGCCGCCCCAGAGCTCCTTTCGCTTCCTTGGCACCGCGTGCCGGCCCGGATGCCCACCTCGGCGCGGCCGGCCACTTCCCCGGCGGCCCGCGGCGCAGCGCCCCGGCTCCGGCCCGCGTCGGGCGGGGACCCTTCGGGGCGGGGAGGGCGCCTAGGTCGCCCCCCGCCGCCCCCCGCCCGGCAGCAGCACCGACCGCGCAGCTCGGGCCGCCCGCGCCGCGGCTCCCGCCCGGTCCAGCGCCGCGGGCCGCGGGGGGAAAGTACAAAGGCGGGCGAGCCGGGCGCGGAGAGGGGGAGCGAGGCGGGCAGCAGGCGGAGGGGTGACCGAGGGGGGCTCGGGCGCGCCGGACGCCAGCAGCCCACCCCCGCCACCTCGCCCGCGGGCCCGGCCGCCGTTAACAAAAGACACCACCCCCCCCCCCCCACCACCACCACCCCCGACCCGGCCGCCTTCCCTCCAAGAGCGCGGGCGGCCGCGCCCCCGGGGCTGCATTACCTGGTCGCCTAGGGGTACGCGGTGCTGTCAGCCCCAAGTTCATGGTTTGGCTCCCGAGCGGGGCTGGCGCGGACGGCTCGTCGGCAAGCGGGGGGCAGTCGCTCGACGCGGAGAGAAAACGCCCAAGTCCGACCGGGTACGGTCCGCCCGCCCGCGTCCCGGGGCTGGCCCGGTGCGAGTCCGGAGCGGCGAGCGGGGCTGGGGCGCCCGGCGCTGCCCCGCGGCGCTCACGGCCAGCGCGGCCGAGCCCGGCGGGTGGCGGCGGCGGCGGCGGCGGCCCCGGGGAGCGCGCGCCCGCCGACGGCCCCCCGACCCGCGCTCGCCCGCGGGGGTCCCGGCCGCTCCTGCGGCGCGCGGGGCCGGCGGGCACGGCGGGGACTCGCGCGAGCGTCCCGGGCGGTCGAAGCGGAGACGAGCGGCCGAGCCGCGGCCGCGGAGCGCGGAGCTAAGAGCGAGGCGGCGGCGGCGGCGACAGGACAAAGGAGACCATGTGCGGAGGGAGGGAGGAGGGAGAGGGAGGAGGAGGAGGAGGAGGAGGAGGAGGAGGAGGAGGAGGAGGAGGAGGAGGAGGAGGAGGGCGCGCGGCGGCGGCGGCGGCAGCTTCTCCCGGGCGGCTGCCCGGGGCTCCCCGACTGCGGGGCCCGCCTCTCGGGCAGCAGCGCCGCGGGCCGGCCGGTCCCGGGCCCGCCCCGCCGCCGGGCGCTGGAGGGAGTCGCCGCTCCGGGAATCGTGCTCCGCGCGGGGCCTCCCGGGCGCGCGGCGAGGAAGCGCGGCCGGGGCCGGGGCGCCGGGCGGGCTGCGGGGGGCGCCGGCGCCTGCTGGCCGGGCAGTGCCCGGGGCTGGCTGGGCTCCGGCCCGCGCTGCCTTCTCCCGCCGGCGCGCAGCTCAAGTGAACTCCATGGGCGGCCGCAGCCGGGCCGGCGGGCAGCAGGGGGCGGCGGCGGCGGCGGCGGCGGCGGCACGGGGGGCCCCTGGCTCCGGACTGGGCGCCCCGAAGGCGGGGAGCGCGCCTCCTGCACACGCTCGCAGCTCTCGGAGCGGGACTTGCGCGCCGAGCCCGAGCCCGAGCCCGAGCCGCCCCTCCCCCGGCCCGCCCCGCGCGCCCCGCCTCGCGCGCCCCGCCTCTCGCCCCGCCGCCCGCTCGGCCCCGCCGGGGCGCAGTCCCCGGGCGCGACGGCCGCAGCTGTCGCTCACCCCCCGCGGCGCGGGCCCCGGGGCCCCGCGGCGGCCGTCCCCGCGGGCGGGCGGGCACGGCGGCTCGGCGCCCCCCGCGCTTCCCATAGACGCCCGGGCAGAGAATGGCCTCCGAGCCCCGCAGCCTAGGGGGACCCGGGGGGACCGCGGCCAGGCCTGTCGCTGCGGCCAAGGGCCGGCTCTCGGGGTGGGTGGTGCGGGCCTCGGGGGCGGGGTGGGGGGGTGGAGGGAAGCAGTGACGAATGTCACCGGCACACAGTAGGTGCTGCGCACCGCACAATAAACAGCTGGCTGGCAACGAGGGCGGGATCCGCGTCCAGTGTGAGAACAAAAAAGGTCTCCACTCCCGCCCCTTCCACGAACAAAGACCGAAGGTTCCTGGCACCCGGGACAACCGACGTTTGGGGCACCTCCCGCCCGCAGGAGCGGACCGTGCAGTGCGTGGGGGGCCCGCACGGTGGGGGTGGGGCAAGGGGGGCCGAATACCACTGACTGGGGCCAGGCCAGGGCCGGGTGGCCCCCGCATCTTACTCCTGCGCAGCATATGGCGGCCCTTCTGTCCAGCCTTGCGCGCCCCCTCTGCAGAATTCTGGCCTCTCTACATTATCCCAGGCACAGAGGCCCTAAAATGGTATGAGGCCACACATGGTGGGCACGGAGGGGAGGAGAGACCCTTTCACATCTTTGGAGTTAAAGAAGAAAAAAAAATTTTTTTTTAATTTGGAGAGCATAACCAGTGATGCTCAGGGGTCACGTTGCTCAGCGGTCAGGAATGGCTCCTGGCAGTGCTCGGGAGGACCGTATGGGATGCAAGGATCAAACACCGGTTGACTGGCTCAAGGCCAGTGCCTTACCTGCTGTACTACCACCCCCCTCTGTCAAAACTCTGGAGTTTTCACCCCACACATAGGGCCTGGCTGGGAGCCTTGAGTGTCCAGGAAAGTGGATGGAGGTACTCATTTGTGGACTATAAAATAACATAATATGATACTAACACCTAAGGACAGTAGAGACAAGGGCCAGGAGGACCCACAGTTTGGAAGCCCAGCTCGTGTGCTGGGGGAAAAGGCAGCTGGGATGGAGAAGGGAGCACTAAGTCAATGATGGTTGGAGGGATCACTCAGGATGGGAGATACGCGCCGAAAGTAGACTAAGGACCAAACATGATGGCCTCTCGGTATTTGTATTGCAAACCATAAGACCCAAAAGTAGAGAGAAAGTAAGAAGGAAGGTGCCTGCCACAGAGTGGGTAGGGGGGAGTTGGGTGGGGGGGGTGGTAGGCATGGGGGAGGGGAATACTGAGGACATCTGTATGACTGAAACCCAATCATGAAAACTCTGTAACTGTATCTCACTGTGATTCAATAATAATAATAATAATAATAATAATAAAAGTGGATGCAGGCAAGGCCTAGTTGGCATCAGAGAGGAGTCTGGGGTAAAACTGTGACCTGTGGTAGAGACCGGAAGGGATGCTAACAGTTTTCGACTTTTCTTCCGGGCCTTGGCTACCCAGAGCACAGCTGGGAAGAAAGGACAGAAAAGGGGCTGTGTGGACACCATGGAGATCGGTGGAAAACAATCATGTCCATTCCTCACCTCCGCGAGGCTGAACATCCATCACCATTTGAATTCCTAGCACTTCTGGAAAACCTCTCAAGGGAAAGAAAAGGAGGCGCTTCCTCTAAGGCATCCCTTTCCCCTTTAACCTCCAAATGCAATCCATTTTGGAAATAAGAGGCCCTCTCCCTCAAGCCTCTCCACTCTTAACCCCACAGCTGGTGGCACAATGTGGCTTAGCTAATCTTTTCGCAAAGATAGGGGAGATTTTTTTTTTCTCCACCACAGACTGCAGGGAAAGGTGCCTCTCAGGGTGGACGCTTGGAGTTGAATTTTCTGGTTGTTTACAAGATGTCACAAAAGGCCAGCAAGGCTTTCGAGCCAGGGGGCATTCATTCTGAAGCTGCTTTTTTTTTTTTTAACAGTCTCCCAACAACGCAAAGGCAAACATTAAAGTTTCAAGAAAGACATTAAAATGTTGTTGTTTTAGGAGCAATCAAAACGGGATGGTTTTCTTGTCTTGTTGCTTGACTAAAATCAATGTTACAGGGAAGAAATTTTTCCAGCACTCTTTCCAGGTTTCCTGCTGGGTAAATGGAGGTGCAGAATGGCACAGAGCGCTCATCAAACGAGGGACAGCAACCACCAACCAAGGCCTGCATCAGATTGTCATCCCTGATGGGTAGGGATTAGTCCTCAGATGAAAGCCAGGGACTGCATGTGTCCCTGTATGTCGATCAGAAATCGGGATGAAAGGAACTGATGCCATGCCAATAGCCAATCCTCCTGAGAGTCATTCCAAAGCACGGGGTCTCTGTACTGTCCCTCTCTGCACCTGGCCTGCAGCCCCCGCTATGTCACAGGCTGCTTTTGCTGCATTCTCCACGTCTCACTAGACTTGGGAACGAGTCCATTTTCTCCACCATTCCCCCACTCCTATCCCCACCCCCAGTTGTTCTAGTTCCATTTCTTTCTGGAAGGGAGGAAATCCATGTCAGCATTGGAACTGGAGCAGTACGGGGCAGCCCCAGGAGGAAGGAAGAAGAAAGGAAACCAAATCTGGATAATCCACAGACAGGGTCACTGGGTCCTGTTCCAACATCTTTTAAACAATCCAGAAGATTCATGCGTGTGATTTTTTTCTTTTTCCTTGAGAAACCTAGCTGCCCCTTTATTGGAATTTTAATCCGAAGTTTACAAAGCCAAAGACTGGCAGCCCTCGGGCCTGAGACATCCAGAAGGTTTCACTTCCCAAGCACTAATGGATTCTTAACATCAGCTTTAGCCTCTGGGCTGAATCTAAGAGAGCGAGTCGGACAGAGGGGGGACCCCAAGGAGAAGCAAACAAGAAGGAGAGGGGCTCAACAGACTTCCCACTGTAAGATCAATTACTTCAGACACAAACACAATTTTAAATATACAATCAAACATCTTGGCTCAAGTTATGATTAGCTCGCTAGGAGTTTTCAAAAGCGCCTGGAAGTTTGGCTCCCTGGCAGCGTACACCACACATGTTTTCTGAAAGCCTGGGTTAAATCCCTGGCATCACAAGGGAAATAAAGTTAAAATGTGGAGTTGTCTTCGTAAAAAATCTCAAAACCTATTTCAAGCTACAGTGGATTTCAAAACGAATGGAAGTCATTCAGAATCTAAGATGGTGGACGGTGTGACCGTACAGTGGGGTGAGGAGCTTGCTTGCCTTGCATGCGGCCAACCTGGGTTCAATCCCTGGAATCCCAGGTGGCCCCTGAGCACCACCAGGAGTGATTCCTGAGTGCAGAGCCAGGAGTAACCCTTGAGCATTGCTGGGTGTGACCCCCAAAACCAAAAAGGAAAAAAAAGACTCTAAAATGGCAAAGGTCTGTCACTGTCACTGTCATCCCGTTGCTCATCGATTTGCTCGAGCGAGCACCAGTAACGTCTCTCATTGTGAGACTTGTTGTTACTGTTTTTGGCATATCCAATACGCCACGGGTAGCTTGCCAGGCTCTGCTGTGCGGGATACTCTCGGTAGCTTGCCGGGCTCTCTGAGAGGGGCGGAGGAATGGAACACGGGTTGGTCGTGTGAAAGGCGAACGAACGCCCTACCACTGTGCTATCGCTCCAGCCCAGGCAAAGGACTAGAGCTTAAAAATACGAGGTTTGATTCCATTTGTATCACCAATTACAAGACTGAAACTAAACTTTGTTGATATCATATGTCTCATGAATGCTGGTCTTCTGTCAAATATCGCACATAGAAAAGTTCACGAATTTCATGGTAATAGACAGATCACCGGACTCTGACGGAATGTATCCAGGGTGGATCCTGGAGGGAGGAAGAAAGAAAAATTCTTCACCAAAGATTTCTCAGGCTTCTTTAAGTTATGTGGTTGGAACAGCCTGCCAAGGTGGAGTGAGAATGGACGGATGAGACTTGTCTCCAGCTAACCTCGGGAAGGAAGTCACTTCCCTGGCTAATTTCTGTGCCTGCAGAAGATTCAATCTGTCCAAATTCTAAAGTTAAAGTTGTGGAAATCCAAGTTTCAGTCTGTTCTTTGGACAGAGGCCGGCATCCACGCACGGCCTTCTCACTCCTGAGCCAGGAGGCTTCCGGGAAACTCTCTTCATGCTGTGTGTCAGTTTCCCTATCTGTAAAATGAGCTGACAGCAGTTCCAACACCTCAGGAATAATAGCACCTGGCACTTGGCAAGTGGCACTTGGCATGTGTTGGCTGCTAGGAGGAGACGGTGCTCTTGGGGAAGGAGCGTGTGGGAATGCATGATGCCCTGCACACAGGAGTCATGAATTCCATCCCTGCCACACCGCACGGTCCCCTGAATGCCACCAGAAGCGACCTCCAGACATTGAGTAGGCAGTAGCCCCCAAGCACTGCTGGCCCACCCCCACAAAAATATTTTTAAAAATCACAATTCAGAATATGAGTTTTAGGCTAGGCAGATGGCTTGAAAGCACTGGCGTACTTGGGGCGCATGGGGGAGCCCTGGGTTGGAATCGCAGTACTGCATGGAACCTTTTTTTTTTTTGCTTTTTGGGTCACACCCGGCAATGCACAGGGTTACTCCTGGCTCTGCACTCAGAAATTACTCCTGGCTGTGCTCAGGGGACCATATGGGATGCTGGGAATCGAACCCGGATCGGCCGCATGCAAGGCAAATATGCCCAACCCGCTGTGCTATTGCTCCAGCCCCTGCATGGAACCTTTTACCCCTAAACATCACCAGGTGATGATCAAGATGCTGCTTCCATACTGATGCCTGTGCAAGCCAACCACAGTGAGTAGCGTGGCTTCATCCTCAGGGCGGTCCCTTCTACTAGATGGTCTCAGCACAGACCATGCAGTGGCCATGGAAACCACCGCACAGAAGGACAAGAATGACGCCAAATCCCAGAAGTGCTAACACCACAGTCAGCGCCACTGGCCATCCCAGGCTCTGCAGATCACAGCCCCCGTGGACAGGACCAGAATCAGGACCTGGGCGGCCTGGGCCACAGACACACACTTGGTGACCTGGGAGCAACCCACCCCTTGTCAGGTTATAAAGTTCAATTTTAAATCAGGCAAAATGTTATGAGCGTTCACCTCCTCACAGGGAAGCCTTCAATCTCTCAGAATCTAAAATAGCACGCATGCCAATTATGTCATGCCGACACGTGAAATTGTGATTTCCAGTTCAAACAGGCCTACCCTCTGTCTGTGACTCTAAAACAGGTTCTCGCTGGTGTGGGAGCATGTTTTTTTGTTCCTTTCCTCTGTGTGGGATAGCCACTACCTCAATGTTATTTTAATGACTTAGCAATGTTAAGGCCACACCCAGTGGTGCTGAGGAACTACCCCTGGCTCTGTGCTTGGGGGTTACTCCTGGCAATAGTCAGGAGACCATCTGGGGTGCTGGGGATCAAAACAGGTCAGCTGCATGCCAGCAGTACCTTATCCCCATACTCTCTGATCTCCAATTATTATTATTATTATTATTATTATTATTATTATTTGCTTTTTGGGTCACACCTGGCGATGCACAGGGATTACTCCTGGTTCTGCACTCAGGAATCACTCCTGGCGGTGCTCAGGGGACCATATGAGATGCTGGGAATCGAACCTGGGTCAGCTGCATGCAAGGCAAACGCCGTACCCGCCGTGCTATCGCTCCAGCCCCTTCTGATCTCCAATTTTTATTTATTTATTTTGCCATCCTACTCAGTGCTCAGGGCTTCCTGTTGGCTCTGCACTCACAGATCACTCCTGGCAGGGGTCCGAACCCAGGTCGGCAGCATGCAAGGCGAGTACCCGACCTGCTGTACTCTCTCTGGCCTCTCAGTTTGATTTGTCATGCGGCCAAACCAGGAATTTACCTTGTGCGATTTTATTGACATCACTGTCGTGGCCTAAACATGGGATTCCATAGATTAAGGACCTGACGCATCTGATGATATGCGCTGGGCTTTCCAGTTCTTCTTCCTGACCTTACAAGCTTCTCATGGACGTAATAATGCGCACCCCGGCATTTTCCAGGCTGCACGTCCAATACGAGTGACAGATGTATAAGGAGAGCACAGATAAATGGCAGAGATCCTTCCAGGCTGCTAGTAAGGTTGTGGCACAGGATAAAGTGAAGAGAAATGGGCAGAAAACAAACTGCTGGAGGCCCTGCGCCCCGGAGAGGGGGGCGAGGACCTGCCGCTTTCTTCCTTGTCATTGGCAGGTAATGGGGGCCGCAGGGTGGACATAAGCCAGCATCTTCTCACAGCTAGAAAAGAGCAGCCCTGGCCTCTCTGCAGTCAAGGCGTCCTGCTTCCCACCTCTACTAATCCCCACATTTGCTCCCCAGCCCAGAGATTAAAACTCTTCCTGCGTGGCAGAGACTGCCGCTGCTGCTGGGGCTGATTCATCTTAAGCTCAAGACCACGATTTCCTTCTCCAGTGATGAACTGCCCGTCAAGCTGGGGACCCCGGCTCGTGCCAATCAGAGGGCTGGAGAGGGAAGCTTCTGTGCGGATCAGGCCCAGGGGAGAGGGCAGTAGCTCATCCTCTTCCTGTTTGCAAAGCAAAAGCCTCGACCATTCTCTGCCTGTGTTGCTACCATTGATCATGGGGCCGCAACAAGAGGGAAGTAAATAAACGGGACCGGGTTAGTTTATGGTGCGTGCTATTGAGACGCAGCGGGGAATAAATATTTTCCAAGTGCAGAAGTCACGGAAAAGAATTTTACTTTGAAACTTTGCAGGGTACTATAAACTATAACAGGAGAGGGAGGGTATTAAAAATAAAACTATAAAATATCTCTTGCTTAACCACCAAGTCTACATCAAAATATTAATACTCAGAATGTGACATTCCCACATATGCACACACAAAAAAGGGCACTGAAAAAGAACCAGATGCAGGCTCTGCGCATGTCATCATGCATGTTGAAGCTCACACATCCCGGAGGATCTCAGGGCTCACACCTGCCAGGCTTGGCTCCCCCTCAGCCACACGGTAATGGGACAACCTGCTGCTTGGGACCAAGAAGTCTGTGTCAGAGTGCACAGTCACATTCTACAAAGACACATGCTTGTCCTGCCCTCGTTCTCTGCCTCAATTTTCCATGTGAGGGGTTCCTCTGGGACTTTACGGGGAGAGTGGGAGGAGAGGGAGGGTGCATTAAAACAAAAACAAAAATGTGTACGGAGTTCTTGCAGAGCTACAAGGATGGTCAATTAGAACACGCTCTATAATGGTGGAGAACAAGTCTTTGGTAAGGAAATAAGAGGCTTTTGGTCAAGTATTTCCTTGAAGAGTGTCTTTGCCTTAACAATTATCGAGGATTTTTCATTTATTATTTTTCCTGGCTGGTTTGGGTTTACGTGCCGTGCCTGGTGGTGCTTGGGGGAGACTGCTGATTTTATGCTTGAGGTTTGCTTTTCATGGATGCTCTGGGGAATATATTGTACAGACACCAATTCTGGCCTCCCGCTCACCAAGCTTGCACTCCAGCCCACTGAACCATCTCTTTGGCCCCCAACAGCATGATTTTTAAGCAGGGTCACTGGATTTTAAAAGGCATGGCCACAGGCTTGGTGATTAGAAGAGTGGGTCTACAACTGGCTGGATGTGTTTGAAACTCATACATTTCTCTCTCTTTCTCTCCCCCTCCTTCCTTCACTCTCCTTCCTCAAAACTTCCAGATAAAACAGGTTATACTTCACAAAGAAATAAAAAACAGAAAGAAAGAAAACAGCTGACCAGGAAGACTCCTTTACCTCTCCAAAGCCTCATTTTCTTCATTAAAATTAAAAAAAAAAAAAAAAAAAAAAAGAAAGAAAAAAGAAAGAAAGGGCAATTCCTGCAGTCACCAGTAGGGGCACAACTGTCTGTGTTTCACCAGCCGCACCCATGGTCTTGTGTGTGAGGCTCTGTGCAGGGAACCGTCCTTTCCAGTCTCCAGGAGGGCGAGCGACTGGGAGAGCTCCCCTGAATGTCCAGCTGTTCCACTGAGAAAAAAGGTCCCTGAAGCCACCCTAGCTGCTCTGCAGGTGGACGCTTCAGTGGTTCTGATACTCATTTTGGTATGAAGAAAAGAAAGCGAGGAGCAAACCAAACAGCTATGATGGAGGCTCAGACTGGCAAAGAGCATCCATCCTACCCCCCCACCCCCACCCCCACACACACTCCCGTGATGCCCTTTCAAGGCCCTATGGTTCAGCAACCCATCAGGGTGCCACGGACCTGCCCACAGCAACAAGCGTTCTCAAAAGTGCTCGCAGTCATTCTATCATCGGCCTAACGTCAGCCCTGGGAGCTCACCAGAGCCATTGCCATTCTCCAGATTTAAGATGAGGCCAGTAACAGACTGTCTGCTCGCTGTCTGGAAGAGTCACTGGCAGATTCTAACTGTCTGGCCTCGTGTGTCTGCGCCTCTCCACGGAGCCATCGTCTACCATTCTCCACACGCACTCCACCAGCCAAACCTGGAGTTCTGCAGATTCTCAAGGTTGAAATACGTCTGTTCTAGACCGCAGTTAACTAAGTCCTGATGTTTCAAATCTAGAGCGGCTTCGAGACTCAAAGAGTGGTGACAACGCTGTTTTTTGAGTTACAAGGATATTACCCAGATACGTGAGTATTCCATTCCCAGGGATATAATCTGCAAAACATGAGCGAGGGTTCCCTATAGCCTTTTCTCAAAGGGTTTGCTTTCTTTCTCGGAAATTACAAAGCTTCGGGGTACTGAAAATTCGATCCCTCCCTCCACACTCATGGGCACAACTTTACAATGCCTTCACATTTGCATCCGAGCTCCCCGCTGGAGCACCCTGATGGTCCAAATATTTATGGGTAGAAATTCCTGTTGGACAAAGAACTCAACTTTTTTTTATTTCTCAAGTCCTGGGAAAATGTAAAGTTACAGAGATACCATTTGTGGAATATAAAGTAACATCATAGGAGACTAACACCTAAGGATAGTAGAGATAAGGGCCAGGAGGATCGCTCCAAGGCTTGGAAGCTGGTCTCACATGCTGGAGGAAAAGGCAGCTGGGATAGAGAAGGGACCACTAAGTTGATGGTTGGAGGGCTTGTTTGAGATGGGAGATGTGTGCTGAAAGTAGGCTATGGACCAAACATGATGGCCGCTTAGTACCTATATTGCAAACCATAACATCTGAGAGAGAGAGAGAGAGAGAGAGAGAGAGAGAGAGAGAGAGAGAGAGAGAGAGAGAGAGAGAGAGAGAAGGAATGTGCCTGCCACAGAGACAGGGAGGTGGGAAGGGGTGGGGGTGGTGGGAGGGATACTGGGAACATTGGTGGTGGATAATAGGCACTGATGGAGAGACGGGTACACAAACATTATATGACTGAAAGGTAATCACGAAAGTTTTTAAGTCTTAAAAAAAAGTTGCAGAGATACGAGGTGGGCAGCTAGAACATCCAAACATTCCCTTACTTGAGCTCTTCTAAAAATCATTCCTGTGACTATTGTTTCTGAATGTTCACCCTTCCCGTGGGCTTAGATTTTCTCCCCGTTCCTCCTACACTACCAGAACTGAGTGTGCAGCCCTCATGCGGTCATTTCAATAGTCCCCATCCCTGACCTGGCAGATAGAATCCACTGCCCCACCAATGCCAGTTTAGACAATATTCTGTTCAGACAATGGTCTGAGAGGGTGAGGCCAAGTCCTCTCGGTGCCACAGTCTCCATTCACAAACCTTGGTAGCAACGTAACCCGACACGCTGCTGCTTCTTGTGCTCCCAAGTAAGCTAACCTCGAAGATGTCCCAAAGGAAACTTACCTAAGAGACCTGTTTCCTGGTCTACCTCTGGATTTTGGCCTTCCTTTAAGGCAGACATTTCTAAACTTATCCATGGCCTACTGCCATTTTTCAGAAAAATAAAACAAACAACATAAAATGACTTGGCACCTTCCCAACCCCCCCCCCATCGAACCCTACTTTCATGCAGATAAACACAAAGTGGCCCCAACTGCACCTGAGGATATTATAAGACTGTTGCAGCAGCCCCCTTCCCCCCCACCACACACACCCTCGGGGAAACGGGTCCTCCCGATTTGGGAAACTCTGCATTGCATCATGCATTTCCTCCGTGGGAACAAGGCTCTCTGGGGAGCACAGAACCCCCCTCTTGCCTTGTTACTGCTCTACCCTGCCACAGCCCTGCCATTCCTCCTGGTGTCTGTCCCAGTGTTCCCATCTCTTACTTATAAGTGAGAAATGGCCATGAATAGTGGCCAGATCAATGACTTCACGAATGAATGGCCCCATCTCTTTGAACTCAAACAGAAGAGACGCACATTCTCCCGCAATCAACCAAACTGCAGTCTGTTCCCCATGTAGTATTTCACAGAATAAACACATCATCATCATCATCATCATCATCATCATCATCATCATCATCAGGCAAACAACAAAGCACACGTAGGTTTTCTTAGACATCGACTGTTCATTAAAAGTGGATTTTCCTCACAATTACTTCTTGGAGTAGCTGTTCTTCAAATAGGGTCTCCAGAAATTCTGTCTGTCCACGCCACTCTCCCACAAGAAGGGAGACCTCATCTTCCCTTCCCTGTATTCTGAGTTGGACCACAACCATTTGACCAACACAATGAAGAGGAAGAGATGTTCCAGCATTCCACAGAATAGGTGTTAAGAAGGCCCCAGCCACTTCTCTTGGAACCTAGCTACCCTGTTGCAGAAAAGCCTCCCAAGGAAGAACAAGAGGCCATGGGGCCAAGGGGCTAACTGAGTTCCCAGCCAACAGCCAACGGATGAGAACAGACCCCGTTGCATGGAGTTCTTGCACCCAGGAGAGCGAGTCTCAAGTCTCCCCGGACTGGGAGAGGAGCTATCTCAGCATCACTTTACCCAAAAGGCAATTGTTGTAAGCAAGTAACTAACTGTTGTGTTACGAGCTATTCAATTTGTAGTTTGTTACAAAAAAAAGCAGCAGGCAACTGAAATGGCCATGTAGTTCAGGCCCCTGCTCAGATAAAGGAAGAAGATGAACAGACCCATGGATGAAATGACTCTCAATGCATTCGCTCAGCGTTCCTGCCTCGGCAAGGGAGTGACAAGGATCTTGAAGTGCACGATACTGGAACAAAGACAAACAGCAACAACCAAAATCCTTGGGGGAAGGAGGGAAATCCTTGGGGGTGGGGGGAAGAGGGGGAATCTTTTCTGAATCCCTACCCCCACCCCCAAAGTTTTCTCTTTGATAAAGTAGAAGAAAACGTAACATGACAATACTAATGAAAGAATAAATCTGAGTGCTCCTTTTCCTTTCAGAGGCTGTGAATGTTTGCAAAACTAAAAAGTCTTTAGTAATCCCTTCTTTTATCTAAAACAGATTGCAGTTTTAAGCACAGCCTCATGAAACTGCAGGTTCAAAGGAACCTGAAACCGAATTAGCATAAAATCTGGAATTCTCGTTTCCACCAAATGCACAGCTGCCATCTGACAGCTCTTCTGTGATTTCAGTTTCAAATAGAAACTGAAAGTAGCTGAGGTGGCGTGGGCCATGGCTCCATCCTTCCTATCCTCACTCCCCGACACCTACCCCCACATTTAACCTGAAACCTCCACGGGGCAACGGTTCCCATAGAGCGTCCATGCAACAGAACTCGTGGTTGAAATGCAAGGCCAGACGTAGCTTGGAGCAAGGAGGAACAGTTACTCATAGTTATAGGGGTGCTAAGTATTTTAAAGTAAATGGAGAGAGAGAGAGAGAGAGAGAGAGAGAGAGAGAGAGAGAGAGAGAGAGATATTTGAATCTGCATGAAATGAGCAGGTGGGAGAGATCGCTTCCCAGCTTCTGCATTTCAAATGCCACGAAACCCACTCACACAGGACAATTTAAACACCAGCAGGTATGTTGAATCTCCTTCATGATTCACTTAACACTTTCTCAGCTTTCCCCTTAGGTAACGACAACCCTGAGCAACCTCATTTAATTCTGGAAAACCAGTCAGGGGCTGCTCCGCTTCATGATGAAATCCCATGACTTCTGGGGCAAAAAAAATAAAAAAGTTACACTTCTTTGCCAATGGAAAGCGAAAAAAGGATACTATGTAGCCCATCGGGAGTACTCGAACGACAGGAGAATGTTCTCTTCCCCACTTAGAGGCTGGATGTGCCCAGAGCTACCCACAACTTTCTCCTCTGATCCCCATCAGATAGACTGCCTGGATTCAAGTGACAGCTGGTGGGGACCACACTGATGGCTCATGAAAAGCAGGCTGCAGCTCCCCAGGGAGTGAGAGGCATGGCCTTCTCCTCACTTTCTCACAAAGCTCCTGCCAGGCCTACCGGCTTCTCCTTGCCACCATGCCCCGCTCCCAGCCATCTGCTCCTGAACCGGGGAGCTGAGACTGCGAGGAACATCCACCGCCGGGGCCCAAGATGTGCAGGAACCTCACGGGCGGCAGGATGGGCCACGTTCACGGGAAAACTCGCGAGATTCAAGGCAGCCAGGATCTGCCCACAGGGCTTTCCATCCACCTGAGTGCCTCTGAAGGGCCACAGCCACCGGGCCCCTTCTCAAATTCTCCAGGAGGAAAACGACTTCGTGAGCAGCTGGTATTTACACAGACTCTTAGAGGGAGTTGACGGATTTAATTACAAGTGTTAGTAAAACAGGAAAATTGTAGCCAGGCTTTGAAATAGCCACCCATCTTTATGTAACAAAACTCTCCTTTGTGCAGAGCGGGAAGAAATGCCACTCATTCTGCAAGCCATGAGTTTTCTTGGCGAAGAGGAGGTGGGGGAGGGGCTTGGTGAAGATACAATTGTAGGCTGGGAGCTTTGTTCTAAATTTATGATGCTGTCCTTCGTATACAAAGATCAAACCGCAAACAACATTCACCCAGGCTAGGTGCTCTGAGCTGTTTTCCTGTTGGCTCTGGTGATGGATTTTCTGTTTCCGGGGCTCCCTTATGTCTGACGACACGCATTTCTGAAATAACTGGGCCTGCAGGTACAACTCGAGGCCAGGAAATGGACCTCAAAGAACTGATGGACACAAGGGCTCGAGACTGACTATCGTTGGCTACGGGTTCTGTTGGATTTAAAAAAAAAAAAACTGGTTGCAGGGGCTGGAGTGATAGCACAGCACATAGGGAGTTTGCCTTGCATGCGGCCAACCCAGGTTCGATTTCCAGCATCCCATATGGTCCCCTGAGCACCGCCAGTAGTAATTCCTGAGTGCATGACAGGAGTAACCCCTGTGCATTGCCAGGTGTGACACCCCCCCCACAAAAAAAGGAAAACCTGGTTGCATAGCAATGGCCATACACGTTACATGGAGAGGAGGTGCTGAAGGAGTTGGTACCTGGAACAGCGGGCCAGAGGCCCAGCTTTGTCCCTCTTGCCGTGGCTGTGGGGAAGGCGTGGGGCCAGCCAAACACAAAACGGCTGGGGTGCATAATTTCTCTTCTCTCCTCCATACAGAACATCGAACACATTATCTAATCTCCTCCACTTGTGGTGCTAAACATGATGTTTTCCTCTCCATTTTCTTGGGGTCTACAACAGTAAGATCTAAGCAGGACATGCTGTTTGACTTATCTCCTCCCCCACCCCCAGGCTTTCAGGAATGTCCTGGTAAATCAACAAGACATCAGAAGGGCCCTATGGTTTGCATTTAACCCTTCCAACTGGGAAGGACCATTTAACTTCCTCGGCAGGGCCAGAGCCACCTCCTGGGCTCTGTGCTTCTGTCACCGGGGGTACCACAGGCCCATAAAACACATTTGTCAGCTTTGTGTTTGAAAGCAAAACCAAAAGGATAAATGTGTCATCACATACTCTTTAATCTGAAAGCCACAGGGGAAGGACATCAGAAAGAAAGAACACACACACACACACACACACACACACACACACACACACACACTCCTAAACCTCCACCCCTCCCCTGCCCAACACACACAGATCTGACACTGGGAGCTGGAGCAGGGCTTTGTCTTAATCAGCCCATTCCTGGCCCAAGCAATGTGCAGACCACATTGGGAACCAATTTAGTCATTTCTGACTTCTCAACAATCAAATGAAACAATAAATAGCCTGAACTGGGCTTAAAGGGGAAGAGGACCACATGTATTTCTTCTTAGAGATTTTTTTTTTTTGGTAACATGAAAGTTTGGCTTGAAAAGAACTTATTGCACAGCCACATGTGGCCTCAATCGGGGGGTGGGGGTGGGGGGGGCGGCGCGGATCTTTAGCTGATGAGACAGATTCCAGATTCAAGCACACAATATCAGGATTGAAATCCTCGGGATTTGGTAATGGAAAGTTTGGGTCACATTAAGGGCTGCGGATCCAGGAATAAGATTTAGTTTCAATTAGCCTCTTGGGCAGTTGCGCATCTCCCTAAGAAGCACCAGATGTCTCAGATTCCACCTCTTTCCTTTTCTCTTGGCGCTTCCCATTGGATACACCAGAAAATGCCTGGCTTCAGACCCTTCCCTGTGCAGGAACCGTCAGTCCTCGCCCTTAGAACGAGACTTATAGCCATTTAAAAACTATCTCCTCGCTTTTTATTTTGAAATTTTTCTAATGCCTAGGAAAGATTAAAGGACAGTAGGAGTAATGACCCCAGGACCCTTCATCACAATCCTTGATGTCTAACCTTTGGCCACATTTACTTTCTCTCTCCTTACTCTGGAGCTCAATATATTAAGACATATTACACATAAGACACAGACATTATCACTTGTTTGATGCAGAGAGGCAACCTGTGCTAGCTTCCCTTCTAGAACTTTCTTCGGAGCAGTTGGATCTAAAGACTCTGATCTGACCATGTTTACTTGTGAACATGGTCCCTGCGTATGGACACCAAGGTTTTCAAAAGTCTCTATGTGCTTGTGCCTTCGTTCTGCTTCTAGAACTTCTGGTAACTGTGGTCAGCTCTGCGCTGGAAGTTGTCCAGAAATTGGTGATCGACTAGTAGTAAAAATCTGGGCTAAGTTAAAGACAGGAGAAGGTCCCTAAAAACACTTTCTTGCTCTCACACAGACTGGAAAGCTTGTTGTGGAGTGTAATGCTGGTTGTGCCACTATCCACCAAGTAGTATTTGCCTTTTCTTGTTATTGTGTTTTCATCCGTTGAATGGAAAATAGAACATGCTTTTTTTTTTTCCTAGTGAGGATTAAATTAGCTACAACGGTACCTAGCACAGAGTAAACACTCAGTAGAGAACCCTATTATTGTTGCTGCTGCTGTTCCTTACATGCCTTGCTCCCTTGGGTACCACTTGGAAGAAGAGTTGAGAGTCAGAGCAAGTGCTAGATATACAATTGGGCTTACAGGGGTCTCATCCAAACTTGCCCTTAACTACAAGAGTTGGTGGTCTATGCTATGATTGCATTTATGAGTACAGAGTAGAGACTATTAAAAAAAAAAAAACCTGTTATTTGTTCCTAGGGAGTCGAATTCTGGAGGGAGGAGGAGACGAGAATAAGCACAAACAGAGGCAGAGGCCATGGGTATCCCAAGGGGACCAGAAACAGAGGAAGGGCGAATTATCCAATGAGAAGGCAGCAGAAACAGGGCGAAGGAAAGGCGAGTGGCACACACATTAATAAGACAAATGACCAGAGTAGGAGCAAGATAAAATTAGGGGAGTGTGAGATATGGGGTCTCAAAACTAGAAACAGAAGCACGAGGAGATTTCAGGGGGCTGAAAATCCTGAACAGAAATGACAACATTTCTCTTGTAAAATGCCACGAAGGGTCCTATTCTGGTCACATTGGGGAGGCAGAGAGAGGGTTCCGTTCACACAGGTGAGGGGGAATGTCCTTCACAAAGGCTGAAGGGACACAACTGCCAAGGGGGTAGAAAATAGTCAAGGTCCAAAGCCAGTCACCATCAGTGCCTCCTAGGCAGGAAGGACAGATCAGGAAAGGGTGATGGGGAAAGAGGACTAGAGGAAGTATGCCAAGTGCACCGAGAAGGGGCAGGATTTCCAGAAGATGGTGACTGGGTAGGTCCTAAAGGATGGGCACTGAGAACAAGAGGTGGAAACCGGGGATGGAGCAATACCACAGAGGGTAGGCGTTTGCCTTGCACGTGGCCGACCTAGGTTCAATTCCCAGCATCCCACATAGTCCCCTGAGCATCACCAGGGGAAATTCTGAGTGCAAAGCCAGGAGTAACCCCTGAGCATCGCCGGGTGTGACAACCCCCCCCCCCCATAAAAAAAGAGGTGGAAACCTAGAAAGTGATGAAGATGTGAAGAAGGGCTGGACTTTACAGCATGAGTTAACAAATAAATGGTAAGAAACCGAAGTTGCAAGGACACAGTACTTGGCGGGGGTAGTACCTGTGATTCACTGGGCCAGGAGTTCCGTGCAAGAGCCCAGGCATGCAATGCTACTCAGGCCCTGTGGTCGCAGGGACACCCAGGAACCCTGGAGCTGCACTCAGAGATGCTCAGTGGAGCCCAGGTGGGGCATGTGTGCCCTAACCATTACACTACACTATCTCCCAGTCCATTACAGACTCCTGGGGAGGTGTTTTTTAAAATTTTGTTTGTTTGTTTTTGGCCACATCGGGAGGTGCTCAGGGTTGACACATAACCCTGAGGGTCTCAAGGGATTGTATGTTGTCCCGAGGTAGAACTGGGTTCCCTTGTGTGCAAGGCAACACGTTTTCCCCGTTGGACTATGGCTCTGGCCCTCGGCTCTTTTTGAGAAGTGTAATGGAAAAGGACTGAACATTGATAAGGGGACATTTAGGCCACGAGTCTGTTCAGAGGCTGCCAGTCCTAGACTTCCACATGCAAGAGACTTCTCCCCCGAGAGAAGTCGACACTCTCCCCATCTGTCTTCTCATAACCAGGAGGAGTAGCCAGTTACGCCACATCAGCAGGAAACAACCCAAATGCTGCAGCCTTTACATTCGTGGGTCACTATACCTACAGGATGGAGTGAGAAGCACCAGCAGAAAGAAGCGGCGGAGTGTGATGGCCTCGGAACAGGAAGTGGGGTCCATCCCGTTGGTCTATTGGGGGTCTCTGCCTTACTTGGCGGCCCCGTTCCGAAGCTGGCATGGAAGCTGGGGTGTCTCTTGCCACCTCTTTTCTTGGAATGCTGGCTCTGTGGAAACGCGTCCTGGGGAGACCCCCTCCCAGAACCAAGCCACCGTTCTGTAGAAGGCACGTGGGGAAAAATCTACGTGGGTGCTCTGGGGGGATGGTCCCAACCCACCTGGAGTCTTCTCCCCCCAGACAGGGGCCACGTGAAGGAAGATGGCTCCAGACAGTCACATCCTGCCACACCCCTGCAGGACGTTCCGGCTAAGCCCTGGCTGGGCTCCAACACTTTAAATTTGGAAGCCGATGCAAAAGAGGTTATTGCATCACATCTCTATGTCCGAGCAGGTCACGGGAATGAACATGGCTCAGGCTGTGCATCCTCTGCTTTGTCCCAGGCGCTCTGTTCATTTCCGAGGCCTTTTTCCCTGGGGGTTCGGGAGGGGCTTAGTGAGAAATACTCCCAGCACCCAGGCAATACCTGAGATGCAGGTAAAAGCTGAATTGACGGGCTGGCAGCTGCCCCTCTGAAGGATGGGGTGCAGGGTTCCCTCCAGTCACAGAGGACATCACTTTTAAGACTATTTTCCATAACAAAACACAATTGGTTGCACTGGGAGGTAGCGGCCTCCCCATCAGGCCCAGCACTTGTCAGACAAGCTCCCGCTCTCCTGGAAACCCGCTGTGGATTCTTTAGAGTTGGTGGGGGAATGTGACGCGACATTTCCTTACACCTCGGGTCTTTCTTTGGGCTGCTTTTACATCTCGAGTACATGCTTAGCTCCCTCTTCCCACAGGAAAAGAGCCTCGGCTTCCAAGGAGAGGTAAAAGCAGGTCACAGCAGCAGCTTTGAAGTGTCTCTGCAGCCCAGGAGGTGAGAGAGGAGGCCAGGCCGCCACTATCAGTGGCTACCAGGTGCCCTGGGATCACGTTAGGCGATAAAACACTCGGCTGACACCAGAAAAAAGAATCATCACTCCTTCCCCTCTAGCCCACCCTCACTCCCTTGCTCGTTCTTCTTCTTTTTTTTTTTTTTAAAGAGGAGGCTTTTTACCCTCATTAAATGAAACCTTATCTCAGAAAGACTGCAATCCTCAGCAAATGACAAGTGTGCCTAATCTCATTTTCTGACAAGTGATTCTGACAGCACCTTCCTTTTGATTTCTGAGACATGTAGTTAGACATATATTAATCTGTCAGTCATCATCCCTAGGAAGAATAAAAAAGAGAGGGAGAGAGAGAGAGAGAAAGAAAAGAAACGAGCACTTGTGAATATGAAGGCAAGACAAGAGATGAGGCCACCGACTTTAACTGAAGCCTAAACGCTGCCTGCTCAGGCCCCCTCGGCTGCGGGCACATGGACTGTCCATGCAAGGACTATCCATGCCTCGGTGGGTCCCCGCACTGTGGTCCAGATGAAAGAGCATGTGCTCAGGGAGAGGCAGCCCAGGCTCAAACCTGGCCCTCCCTCCTGCAAATGGGCTGAATGACCTAAAAACCTTCGTCTCCATACCTGCCAACCCTCTCTTAGCTACACAGAGCTGTAGGATGAGTCTGTCTTTGCGCAACACACACACAGGCGTGCACTTGTATACTGGAACAGCTCCACTGCCATCTTGGCTCAGGTCTTGTAGAACACAAACTAGAGGATTCCAACTTGATACTGGGGAAGCGGGAAGAAACACAAGATGTGCCCTTGGTGCAAGGGGCAAGGCTCACGCAGGGCGTCCTCTGCAGTTAAGGGACAGAGCTCGGGGCTGGAGCAATAGCACAGTGGGTAGGGCGTTTGCCTTGCACGCGGCCAACCCAGGTTCGATTCCCAGCATCCCATATGGTCCCCTGAGCACCGCCAGGAGTAATCCCTGAGTGCATGAGCCGGGAGTGACCCCTGTGCATCGCCAGGTGTGACCCAAAAAGAAAAAAAAAAAAAAGGGACAGAGCTCTATCACTACTCCTGTCTCCCAGAAGAAACTTTTCACCAAGGTATCTGTGAAGGGCAGTGTATGGGGAGGGTGTCTCGGGTCTGTCTTGGGTCTCCCAGGCTTCTGGTCAACCCACTCACCTCCACCCTTGCTGCTGAGGCCTGGTTTGAGTCCTCAGCCTTTGGGATTTAAAAAAAACAAAAACAAAAAACCAAAAAACTATATCGAGTTACCAGGAGACACAAAGTCACAAAGCTGATCATGATTAAATTTCAGCGGTTCAAGATTCAAGCACCCTTTCCAGTCTTTTGATCCTCTCTTCTTAGGCTGTGAACTTCTCTGTCCTTTGACCTGAGGTTTCTTTCAGACAGGCCAGGCCAAGAAAAGTATGTGTCAAAGCACCTGCCACCTCCTTTAGGGTGACTTGACTAAGGGCTTGGCCAGTGAGACCTCTTCCAAAAAAAGGAAAATAGCACTGCACTGTAGCACTGTCATCCTATTGTTCATCGATTTGCTCGAGCGGGCACAAGCAATGTCTCCATTGTGAGACTTTAGTTGTTACTGTTTTGGGCATATCGAATACGCCACGGGGAGCTTGCCAGGCTCTGCCGTACGGGCGGGATACTCTCAGTAGCTTGCCGGGCTTTCCGAGAGGGATGGAGGAATCAAACCCGGGTCGGCCTCGTGCAAGCCAAACGCCCTACCAACTGTGCTTTTTTTTTTTTTTCTGTTGGGGAGGGGACTCACATCCAGCAGTGCTCAGAGATTACTCCTTACTCTGTGTTCAGGGATCACTTCTGGTGGGCTTCCGGAGACCATAGGTGGTGCTGGGGATCCAAGCTGGGTCGGCTGTGTACAAGGCAAACACACTGCTGTGCTCCAGTGCTGGGCCCGCCCATATTTCCCTCTGCTTGGCCTCACCACACCCACAGGAACTCAGACACAGGACTTGGAGCAGCAGCAGTACCTCGTCAAGGCTGGCTCACCCGGCACTGGGGCCCAGGCCAGCAGGAGGAAATGTGTTCTAGGTCGGTGCAGAGTAAAGTCCCAAACACTATTGGTCCAATCTTTTGGTATCTTTCCTGAGACGATGGCAAACAGAGAAAAAAGAATTTTTTCTTTCGTGGCCCGCAGCAGGCTTGGCAGACTGCACATAGGAGGAAATCTTTTTACTGCCTTTGACGTCAGGAACACTATTTGAATAAGCCCCCAAGGAGACAGATACTAAAGGCTGGCACAGGCTGTCCTGCTCAGGAGTGAATTTCTTCTCCTGGAGCAGTTCCTAGGCTTGACCATCCTTCCCTTTGACGGGCCACTCTAAGTCATTTTCTGGATCCTGATGAACGGTGGCCCACTGAACACCCGGCTGGGAAGGACGTCGCCTCAGCCAGGTTTTGTGATGCCTCACTGAGACCACTTCAGCAACGCAATCTCTTTACTGTCCATGGTGTGTACAGTACAAAGGGTCAGGGCCAAAGACCTTAAGATAGGACTAAGGTTGCAGGGTAGAGAGGACGGGCAATGCAGTTGCTTTCTCATCCCAAAGGTGAATCTGCAAAATTATTATTTTTTTTAATTATTTATTTATATATTTTGTGTCACACCTGGAGATGCACATGGGTTACTCCTGGTTCATGGACTCAGGAATTACTCCTGGTGGTGGTCAGGGGACCATATGGGATACTGGGAATCAAACCCGGGTTGGCTGCATGCAAGGCAAACGCCCTACCCGCTGTGCTATTGCTCCAGCCCTGCCCTTATTATTATTATTATTATTATTATTATTGCTTTTTGGGTCACACCTGGCAATGCACAGGTGTTACTCCTGGCTCTGCACTAAGGAATTACTCCTGGTGGTGCTCAGGGGACCATATGGGATGCAGGGAATAAAACCCGGGTCGGCTGCATGCAAGGCAAACGCCCTACCCGCTGTGCTATTGCTCCAGCCCTTATTATTATTATTATTATTATTATTATTATTATTATTGCTTTTTGGGTCACACCTGGCAATGCACAGGTGTTACTCCTGGCTCTGCACTCAGGAATTACTCCTGGTGGTGCTCAGGGGACCATATGGGATGCTGGGAATCGAACTTGGGTTGGCCACGTGCAAGGCAAACACCCTACCCGCTGTGCTATCGCTCCAGCCCCTCAAAGCCCTTATTTATGGGGGCTGCAGTCACACAGGCCCATGTAAGCAGGTCCACCCTAGGCGTGACTAGCTACAGAGAAGGGGTCCACTCTCCCTCTTGGGCCACTTCTAGCTCTTGAATCCACTGAAAACACTTCCTCCTGTGTAGCTAGGAATTGCATAGTAGTCTGGGTGGGTGGGCCTGAAGCTCTTCCCTCTGCCCCAATGCGTCAGCTTGACAGCAAGAACTTAGCCCCCCTTACCATCCCCCCATTTCCTTCCCTCGCTTGGTGATAATGGTGACAAATTCTATTCTCGGGTTAGACATTCCAGCCTCCCTATTCAACCCTGGCTGCTCTCTGACACACGCACACGAGGATGGGGATGTCTATGTGGATGGAATCAATTATCATTTGATTAAGACAGAGCAGAAAGAAAGGAAGCAATAACAATCATCATGTCATTTATGAAGGCTTCCTTCCCAACCCAGGCTCTTGGCATGCAGAAAAGGCCATTAAAATACGGTTCAATTAAAAATATCGTAAAGTCGAAATCAAATAAATATTAAAAAGCCACACACCATTATTGTTGGGGGGGGGGTCCTTAGACAGTGACAGAGCCTCGGGTGACGGCCTGGAGCACGCGCTACAGAGGAGGCTACTTAGCTGATGAGTGGGAAACCTGTTCTGTGGAAAAGCGACAGAGCAGAGTCCCCTTGGCCATGCTCCCAGCAAGCAACTTGTCCTCCCGTTACATTTCCTCTTCCGGGCTGGGCCTGGGCTGGGCCCGCTTAGTTTCACAGGCAACCTCGACACAGGTGAGTATGTCCATCTGAATCACGGTGTGGTTCTCCCGTGCCCATTGCAACTGACGGAGATGCTCTGGCCTCAGAAGGCCCAAGACAGCACCACGTAAACCTGCTGCCACGTGGGTACCACACACCATGCCCTCTCACAGCGCAGTGGAAGGTCTGACTGCGACCTTTGGTTAGACTGGGAACGAGACACGGCTCTCTGGGACAGTGTGACGCACAGAGCGGAGACCTGGGCTAGTGCCACAGTGTGAGGCGAGCAAGTCCCCCAGGTCCCTCCCCACACACCGAGCCGCCGGATTAGCTGATGATGCCCGCCCTATCTGAACACTCAGCTCCTGCCCCGGGGGAAACCAGCACACAGCTCTGGTGGCTAATAGAAGACGAGAGCTGGGCTGGGGAGACAGTTCGGTAGGGAGGGCACCTGCCTGGCACACGGCTGACCTGGGCTCCACCCCTGGTACCCCACACAGTTCTCTGAGCACTGCCAGGAGTGATCCCAAAGTGCAAAGCCAAGAGTAAATCCAGAGCACTGATGGATGGGTGTGACCGAAAGCCCAAAATGAGAAGGGGGAAGGGGTGAGGCATAGGGAGGAGAAGGAGGATGGAAGGAAGGAGGAGGAAGAGGAGGGGGAGGAGGAGGAGGAGGAGGAAAAAGAAGAGAAGGAGGAAGAGGAAGAGAAGGAGAAGGAGGAGGAGAAGGGGGGAAGAGGAAGAAAAGGAAGAGGGGGGACAAAGAGGAGGAGGAGGGGAAGGAGGAAGAGAAGGAGGAGGGGGGGAGAAGAAGAGGAGGAGGAGGAGAGGAAGAAGGAGCAGGAGGAGGAGAAAATGAAGAAGACAGCGCCTTACAAATCTATCATCTAGCATCACCAGAAGGGATGTAATTAAAAGTCAGGGTTCTGTTCCCACAAACACACCCAGGATCTTCCCATAACAGCATTGTGGTAATTAACGAACCTGCAAGCTGCATGCCACCACGCTGCGGGCACTGCCAGGCCTGGGTGAGGCTGACTCAGGACTCCACCTCCTGCCCCCGCCTCTCACCCAGGCCTGCGGCCCCTGATGTTCCCTTCCAGCCCCTGGCTCTTCGTGAGAGCGCGCTTCCAAGTCATTCAGGGGCATGGCTATCATTTCTAGAATTTACAAGAAATCATTTGAACAATGACAGGAAAATTAAAGGGTCTCCTGGTACCACGATATTCCCACATCTGTGCTAAAGCCTCCCCTTTTTCCTCTCTGCCTTCAAGGGATCACCACAGAGCACGTGCAAAGTGGTTCCTGGGCTACAAGGCTCAGGGAGGGCCTCCAATGCCACCAATCTCTGCCCAGATCCTCCAGGGCTGAGGCCTGTGTGGCCTGGACCAGTTCAGGTCCAGAAATAAGAGAAATCTATTTTTGGAATTCTCCACTTAGAATACCCTGATGTCATGGGTTCACCCAGACTCGCCTTGCTGCCCAGAAATTCTATCCACTCTGTCAACTGGCTAGTCTGATAAACTCTGAATGCCCTGGTCAGGAACCCGAGGCCACTTGGGGACAGCCAGAAGGAATGGGGGAGAGCGGAGAGGAAAAGGGTTCTCATTCCCATGACGGTGCATCAAGCAGTCCGGGGCTGAGAATGTGCAGAGAAAGTGCTAACGTTTCTTCCTCGGGATGAGAATCCTGTTGGGTTGGCTTCGTCGTCTCCACCCGTGGGACCTCCTGCCCCTATGCTGATCTGATTTCAACATCTGAGAGGGGCTGACAAGAGTCTCCAAGCACGGTCCGCAGGACCCACACCTCAGCAGCTCCGTTGTCCCAGACCTGCTCGGGGACCATGAACCATGCTGACGTTTGAGAACACGCGTTCCGGGAGCAGCAGCGAGGGGAGCTTCGGCCAAGAGATGCACAGCCCAGGGCGGGCACATTCGGTTCTAACTGGAGGGGCAAGGGAGGGCTGGGTTTGGACTGCGTTCCGCTTTTACAAAGTGGATCAGGCTCAAGACCACAGAACCCCACACTGAAGCAAGAGCCCCAAGGCGTCCTTGCTCGGCCCCTCGGCTCTCTTGATTTAAGTCAGCGGAATTTGCCTGCAAGATGGGAAATGGGATCCCAGTCTTCCCAGAGGTTTGCAGAAGCCTCTGCCACGGGTCAATGAGCTCCCCGCAAAGGCTTGTGGTGGCCTGCCAGCCGACAGAGTCGATGCCAGTCTGTGCCTAGCCTAAGCCCACTTGGGTTTTCTTCCCAGTACTTTATTGGTGGAAGGCTAAGGAAGAAAAAAGGTCGGCCAAGGCGATTTCTTTAGGGGCTTGCGTCAATTTCCCCCAGGGAAGTTACCAGGTCTCCCAGCCAGCCCACGGAAGGATTTCTGTATTGATCTGGCTTCTTTGGGCTGGATGAATAAATCCCAGTTTCTTTCTCAGCACAGGTATATTTTTCATTCACTGATGATGGTGGAAAGCCTCCTGCTCACACATGTATTATAATAAATGCATTATAAATGAGTAAGTAGGAAACAGTAAGGAAATGATGTTTTACTTTTAAATGCTAATTACGAAGCCCTGGTGCAGTTAATGTGCAGGGTGTTCTGTCAATTTTTAATGTTTATGCCAAGTGTAGTCTTCAATTTAACATGAGCTTTTAATCCTTTGAGTACTAAATTGCCTTTTAATGCTTGCAGAACAACATTGTGTTTGCACAAAGTCAGGTCTGAAAAATGTATTTAGTACAAGGTGTGTTGTGGGAAGGTGGGGGCGGGGCGGGGAGGGATCCTGTTTTGAGGGAGAAGGCGAAGGAGACGAAGGAGGCCTTCGCACAGAGCCAAAGCCAGCAGCTCCCCACTCCCTTCGAGAACCTCATTTCCTATTCTTTCTGAGGCTGCTGGGAGCCGGGCTGGCTCTGCGGCTGCTGATTCTGCCTCCAGTGAAAGCTTCCGGTTCCCAGGAACACTGAGTGGCCCCAGGGTGCACCTCGCCCCATCACAAAGGCCACAGGAGACGGCAGAAGCAGAGGAGGGGTGGTGGGTGGGCACTGACCACCACATGGGAGAAGAGAGGCGTTTGGGGTGGGCTTGGGGGTGCAGAGGAGCCAGTAGAGCCACACAGGTGGAAAAGAAGACTGAAAAAAATAAAATAAAAGCTTTCATTTCCCATCAAGGGAGAGAAAAGCCCAGAGAGGCAGCTGACGGGTGATGGGACACAGGCAGTGTGTGTGTGGGGGGGGGTAGGGGAGGCGGGGGCAGGGGCAGGGGAGGGTGTCTCGGGCTACTTTCTGCTCTGGGCCTCACTCCACGGGCAGCAGGGTGGTAGGCTTGGAGGCTTCTTCCCCGAATCCTGGGATCTGAGACTCACCTTCTCCGTTCACCTACTTCGCCGTTCCCAGTACCCTGCCTGACTCTGCACCGCCTGTTACACATGCCCCATATTTCTGGGTTTGGCAGACAAACCGCAAACTTGTCTGTCAGCTGGATGGCACCAAGGATACCTCGCCAGGAAGCACTTTCCATGCATCCAGCAAATCCATTTGAAAGAGGACAAAAGCTGATGGTATTACCACCAGCCCCATTCTGTAGATGAGGAAATCACCGCGTTCGGGGCGTGCACCTACACTCAGCCACGGGAAACTGCAGCTAGGATCTGAACCCAAGATGATTGATACCAGGTTCTCACATTTCCAGCAGCTTATATAGTGCTGCCTCCTAAGATTAAAAAAAAAAAAAAAAAAGCTCTTCTTGTTACCTTTCACCACGTGGGGCTATCTCCCTGGTCGGAGACCACATGGAGATGCCACAGCTCCCAGAAACCTGTCCCCTGTCCTCTCTTATCAGCCACCAGCTGGCAGGGCAGTGTACTACACTACGCCAGAGGCATATTCACACGCCACCCAGCACTTCTGTAGCCCATCAAATGCCCACACCTGCCACACGGGAGGTCTGGGATTCTGCACACCTCAGGCTCTCTATGCTCTGGAAGGGGTGCCGGAAATGCACCCTCTAGCCATGGGCACAGAGCCCCACCCCCAAATCCTGCTGAAGGTGAGTTGTCATCTAGTGAGATGGCTGTTTCGAAGGTCCAGAGTGGTTGAGTCTCAGTTGTTCAATGAGTTCTTGGCTAGATTTGCATGGGGGAGGTGTGGGAGGGTGGGCAGGGTATAGAGCGGACATGCCAGCCCACACACCACACACCTTTGTCCCCCAGAGCAAGCTCCTGGCGGCAAGGTAGATGGTTCACTCTCCCTTGAGCCATCTACCTCACCTTCTCAGGGAAGAAAGCACTGGTTTTCCTTTGGTGACTAGCCATTCAGAAAGAACAATGGCCGCAAACACACACTCAGTAAACTGCCTAATGATTAAATAATATATTGCTGAAATGTGAATATAAAAGGCCATCCGTCCATGTGAAAGCTAATGGGCATGCCCGACAGACTTCGGTACAGCTGCCCAGACAGCGCAGGAGCTAATGGGGAGAGAAATTATGAGGTTTCATCACTTTCAAAGTTCTACAACAACAGCAAATACCACACGGAGTCCCACGGCTGTCATTTAGTTGAGGGCGCGCACCGCACGCATGGCCACCTTAAATAAGGGTTTTACGAAGCTATTTATTACATGGTTGGCCACATCATAATTTGATGCAAAACTATGTGTTAGCTTTAAAGGTACAAGGAACAGTAGCTGAGAGGACAAGGCAGGTCCAGATTTAAGAAAAGACCAAAAAGCAGTGAGGATTCTTGCCTTCTTAGAAACTGAAGAGATTTTTTTTTTTTTTAATATCTGGTGTATTATATGAGCCCCAGATGGCAGGACAAAGTGCCAGCTTTTTCATCTTGCCATCTTGTTTTCAGCTGTCCCTCACGGACTTACCATTCCATTTCTCTGGCTGTGCAGTTTAAAGGGAAAAAATGCTCAGGACCTTTGGGTTTAAGTGCTGGCAGTGATGTGACTTAAGCCAAGACCACGTTCTATTGGTAAATAGTGGAACTCTGAGAGGAGGTTGTGAATAATTTGTCTCCAGTCGTTACCCATTCAGCTCAGGATCCTGCCTTCTACCGCACAGAACCAACATGGGCAAGCAACGCTCAGCAGAGTTCCACTTCCTGGCCATTCCCAGACCCTTGGCATTTGTGAAGGCTTTCTAACTGGTTCTTGACAGTAATCTACGAGTGGTAGACCAATGGCAACCTTAAATGGGTCGCTAGTGGGGCTCCTGGCTCTCTAGTGGAGCTAATGGAAGTGTGGAGAAGGAGATGACAAAGTCACAAGATAAAACTGGGTTTTTAGATCACTAAAGGAGGTGAGTCACCTGCCTCCCACAGGGAGACTGCACAGGTGAGTGACTGACCCAGTCTTGGTTTTGTTTTTCTGTTTTTGGTTTAGGTTTTTTTGGGTCACACCCGGCGATGCACAGGGGTTACTCCTGGCTCTGTACTCAGGAATTACTCCTGGGGACCATATGGGTTGCTCAGGAATTGCTCAGGGGACCATATGGGATGCTGGGAATCGAACCGGGGTCGGCCATGAGCAAGGCAAAGGCCCTACCCACTGTGCTATCGCTTCAGCCCCAGCCACTGACTCATTCTTAGGCTCGCTTGGGTTTCTACTGGCAACAGGAACATTCTACAGACACGATAAGACCCTTAGTGACTCCTGGGGAGACTTGGTGACTCTGGTACCCTAGAACTCGATACTTGTCTGAGAATCCCTAAAGGCCTTCATAGGAAATGCAGCGGAGAGCAGCAAGCAGCAATAGCAAAAATCAAGCTGTTTCTGCTTAATAACCTGGCTCAAGTCAGGCTTCTGGGCAAAGCAACCTCAGTTGACTTTAACAAAGAACCAACCCGAGTTCTTCCCACCGTGTTCTCTGTTAGATCCTCGCACGCCTCGGATCAGGCAAGAGACGAGGAGGCGGAGAAGGTGGGGATGGGCTTCCTCGCCCCTCCTGCCAACTCGGCACAGCCCGGGAAGCTCTTTATAAACACCTGCCGATCCTCCATCACGGAACTTTCTCCCAGGAAAAGGCTGGTGGGAAACGACATTATTATTTCCTCATTTGGGATAAATTGCTACAGGCTGAGGACTGGAGGCAACGGTGCCAGAGCCGTGATTTATGAAGTTCCGTGTCTCTCTCCTAGCCCTGAGATGCATTCAGAGCTCTGGGGGCAAACATTGGGGATTAAGGCTTTCAAATGACTCCCGGGCCCCCGCACATTATCACCAGGTGACCTGCTGGGTTTGGAAATGAGTTTTCCCAGGTGGCAATTAGGAGTTCCCGGTCCCTCCTTCAAGAGGCGCCTGCATCTAGGACCCAGGCTGGCTGGTGGGGCCCACTCTGGGCTGAGACTGGGTGGGTTTGGGGCCTTCCCACTCTCCAAAGTCACCTGCCTTGCGGCGTCCCATCTTGGCTGCCCCGGCTCCCGCCCCTGGGCTGGAAGAGTTGTCTGTCCATCCCACTCAGCCCCACCTCCACAGGGTCCACGGGGAGCTGCCTGGCACATGGAGGGTGGGCTGGCAGCCCCTCGCCCCCGCCCCCCCGACATCCTCCATGCCCGCTGTGGGTATCAGTTTCTCCAGGCCAGCAGATCCTGGGAGGACCCCCCCACCCCCAGAGGGTCTGGCTTGCCCGGCAGCAGACCACTGCTTGGTAGAGCTGGGGCTGTCTTCCTGGGTGGGTCTTAGCACTGAGCTGTCACACAGCCGTCACTTAGAAACTGTCACGCATCCATGGGAAAAAGGCGGGCCGTGGAGCCGGGAATGAAACCTGAGTTACCACCTTGGCACTCCCGAGGGCACCAGCAGGGCCAGTACAACCGGCCTCTCGGGGGCTCGAACATGGGGTCTCATCTGCTTCTCACCAAAGGGAAGAGGCCCTGACTCCACGGAGCCTGCCCAAAGCGGTGACCCCAGCGGTCCTGAACCCAGAGCTGAGACCACCCGTGAATTCTGGCTCCCCACCCCCAAATCCTGCGCGTTCTTCCTCCACGTCACCCCTCCCCTCTGCAACCTCCACACCCCACAAACACACACCCTGCACAGCCAGGCCAAGGAAGCTCCAGAAGGAGCAGCAGGCTTCTCTCCTGGGCCAAACAACATTTTTGACCTTAGGGCTGGAGACAGAACTCAGGGAGCTGATTGCCACTGTGCCTGGGGCCTGGGTTTGAGCCCTGTTACCTACCTACTCACTGGGCACCTCCAGGAGCGACTCTGAGCACCACGCCAGGAGTCGGCCCAGAACACAGCCCGGTGTGCCCCACCCCCAAAACCACAACAAGAAGAACAACACAGACAACTGTCTGGAATTGCACTTTCTTTGGTGCCTGCCCTCGTTCCCCCCTGGTCTGAGGTGGCAGGCCCGCCTGCCAGCCGACTTGGGTGACTGGCTTCCATCGCCAACTCTGAACAAGAGAGGCGAGAGGCCATTTGTGCTCACATTCCCGGGGTGGAGGACACAGTGAAGGAAGCAAAGAAACCAACAAGGCGTCCTACAGACTGTGATGTGTCAGGAGGACACAGACAGACAGACAGACAGACAGACAGACAGACAGACAGACAGAAGTCCATCCCTTGGGCCCCATTTCGTCCCCCGAGTCCTGCAGAAGTGAGCTCTGGGCACAGGGCCAAGAGTAAGTCTTGAGAATCGTCAAACAAACAAGGGGCTAGGGCAGGGGCTCTGAGAGAGGATGGTCGGGAAGCCCAGAAGATTCCATGTAGCGAAAGGAGAAGAAAGGGACACATGGTTGCACTGGAGCATAAGTCACAGGGGATGTGGCCAAGGACAGGTGTCCCGGAACGAGTGGCCAGGAGCACTGGCACAGGCGCTGGGGGGAATCACAGAGGCCAGAGCCCAGACCAGGCGGCCGCTCTGGGTCTACTCAAGGTCACAGGAACCTGACGGGCTTCCTCCAGGCCTGTGAAGGACCAGGCCGGACAAGAGGGCTCCTTTTAGTTTCTTTTTTTACTTTCTAGGTCACACCCCGAGATGCTCAGGGCTTATTCCTGGTGGTTCTTGGGGGACCATATGGGATGCCGGGGATCAAACTCAGGTCAGCCGCATGCAAGGCAAATGCCCTACCCGCTGTACTATCCGCTCTGGCCCCCCAGAGGGCTCCTGATGTAAGGCCTGGACACCAGTGTTGGGCACACGGCAGACGCTCGGACAAGCTTGTCTGCGGGATGTCCTGCAGGAACATCCGGCCCTTCCTCATGCAGTGACTCCTGGTCTGCTGGGAAGTGGTTCCCCCCGGGACCTCCACACGGCCTGGGGGGTGCCAGGTGTGAGCTGGACATGCTCTCTCCTTCCTCACATCTGCTCTGTCACTGTCTCCGTCATGACAGCCCCGTTCCTGTCTCCGTGCCTGGCTCGTGGATGCCCAGGAGTGGAAGACAGTGACCTTCACCAACACCCCCCGGAGGTGTAGTGTCCATGACGGCAAGGAACCCCGGAACCCAACCAAGGACACAGCTGCTCCAGACAGAACTCTGAAACTGCAGAGGCTCCTATATGGTTTTTTTAGGTTTTGTTTTGTTTTCGTTTTTTTTGCGTTTTGGGTCACACCTGGCAATGCATAGGGGTTACTCCTGGCTTTGCACTCCTGGTGGCGCTCAGGGGACCATATGGGATGCCAGGAATCAAACCCGGGTCTGCCGAGTGCAAGGCAAACGCCCTACCCGCAGTACTATCGCTCCAGCCCAGAAGCTCCCATCTTTTGCGGGAGTCTTGTAAGTGGTGTGCAGGGGGTTCAGATGATTCCTGGCCAACTTTAGCCTCCACATGAGCACCAGCGGGGGTGCTGCTGCTCAGTTCCCGTGATATTTGGTATTTCTAAGAAGACAAAAAAAACCGCACCCCCCACACCCCCCAGGCAGTGTTTTGGGGCCTCTAGGGCCATGCTAACAATGCTCAGGGACCACATGGTGTCAGGGATGGAACGAGGGTCGGCAGAAGCAAGGCATGTGCTTGCACAATCTCTCCAGCCCAGAAACTTCCGCCGAGAGGCAACAAAGGATGAAGAAGGCTCAAAACCTTAGTGCTGGGGGGCCACACCCCAACGAATTGACACCAGGAGGAAGAAGGTCCTGGAGTCCAGGCTTTCACAGCTGCCCCAGAGATTCCACGGTGCCCATCTGGTCTGGAGAGCAGCGTTCAGCAAGCACAGCAGCTGCGTGGCCAGGGGCAAGTGTCCGCAGCCTCCAGCAGAGCTGACAGCGGCCCTCCCCGTGTCCTACGCTGCCTCCTGCTTGCTAATCCTGCTAATCCCCAGCCTGGCTCTGGCTCAGGTAAATCTCCGAGCCAGGCTCCTGCAGGCTGCCGAGAGCCCTCCAGGAGGATGGAGAGCACCCCTCCAACCGGCCCGAGGCCCTCCAGGGAGCCCGCCTGGAAAACCAGTTCAATTCACAAGGCAGCCGGTATGAAAACTGCTGAGGGCTCCCTGGCGCCGGCTGCCACGCATGTTAGGGCCTGTGAATAATAAAAGAGATGCTTGTAATTCGACTAAAAAATGAAATTTCCCCATTTCTGCAGAATAAACAAAAACAAAATAATACATTAGCTCTGCAATATGTCTGTGCTTCGGGGCTTCAGATTGTCATTAAAGCTGGATTTTATCCATGACAGATTTCTTCACTCCCCTGGCAGCCGAATAAGGAAACACGCACCCTTACGCCTCGTCTCCTCTCTCCGTTTCCTCTCGAGGCCCGGGCTCTTGGAGGTAGCCAACCTGAGGAGCCGTCGCCCGGCCCTGGCCCCGCTTTGCAATGCTTCGCAGCCCCAGAATATCCCCCAAGTGCGTCTCTAAGAATTCTGTGGGATCGCTGCGGAAGGGAAAAACCCCCTCAGAGTCTCAGGAAGATGAAGGCTTGGTGGGGTGTCGACAACCCAGAGAGACTTGTAGGGGGCTGCTGACGGGCGGGATTCAAGGTGGACCCACAGCTGTAGGAGCTGGTGCCCCCGAGCGGGACTGAAGGTTCTTGGAGGTGGTGGCTGTGAAGTCCTTACTTAGACATACAGTGCAAGCACGAGGGTGGGGAGAGACAGTACAGCCAGGAGGACGCTTGCCTTGCATGCAGACAACCCGAGTTTGATCCTTCTGAAGATGGTCCCTCGAGCACTAGCAGGAGGAATCCCTGCGCACCACCAGAAGTAGCTCAGAAACCCAAAACCAGGGCCAGAGAGATGCAGGGCCAGAGAGATGGCCCAGTGGGTAGGGTGTTTGTCTTACACACCGCCAACCCCGGCTTCACCCCTGGCCCCCCAGAGGTGCCCCTGAACCCTGCCAGGAGAGATCCATGAGGACCAGTGAGGGCTTGGCCCCCAAACAAAAAATGAAAATATTAAAGAACCCGAGGTTGGGGTGGAGGAGGAGGGCTGTGGGCCCCTCCTCCTCATGTTTCCACAGAGGCTCACGTTCACTCCCAGGTCTCACGCTGAGGCTTTCTGGGCGAGGATGCTCACACCAGTTTTCCAAGGGAGCGCGGCCAGGTCCACAAAGGCACCAGCCAGATGAACCCAGGTGAGGCCTTCGGGAGCGGGTGAAGCTGAAGATGCCTCTTCTGAGAGTCGGACATGCTCCTTGCAGCTGCACCCGCCCAGCTGAAGAGCAACCCCAGCTTCCATGGTTCCAGGCCCATCTTCCTGTTGGCCATGGTATCCCAAGCATGTCTGCACAGAGAGGGGGGGAAAGTACCCACGTGCTCCAACATACCGCACTCCAGGGGCCTAAGTGTGCAGCCTGGGGCTCAGAGAAAACAACCGTCCACCGAGGCTGGGTGCTCAGGTTCCTGCCCGCGGCTCTCAGAAACTAGCTGGGGTGAGTCAGAGTCGATTGGGGCGGCTGGATACGATTCAGCCTCGCCCTGTGGGTCTCTGGGCCCTGCCGGAGGTGGTGCTGGGGGAAAGAGCAGCCCGTTAGACACCGGGTATCGCTCAGAGCCGGCGCCACAAGTGGCCCTGACTGACAGAGCAGCTCACATCTAGCTCTGATGTCTTGATAGGTTTTTAACAAATTCTCTTTCAGTTATCCAGCTGCTTAGCTAATCAGATATTATTACCCCCTTTGTGCTTCCTTTCTCTGCTCTCTCTCTGTTTATCAGGCCTGCCTTGCTGTAAAAAGAGCTCCATAATGATCCCTATCTAAATATTTCACTTCTAATACAAAGGTCTGTGTTTTGCATTCCGGAGAGACTCTACGGCTCAGTCTGCTCAGAAGCAGCTCCCCTGCCTCTTTGGAGAAAATAAGCTGATTTTAGTCAGACATGATCTCGGTGGAATTTCCCCGTATAATGGATCCCCACAAACCAAACTGGGCAGGCCGACGCCGAGCCTGCGGGCTAGCCCCTGGCCCACGCGAACACATGCGGGCCCCTGCAGCCGCTGCTCTTCTGGGGCTTTGTCCTGATGTTCGACAAGCCCAGGGGACATGTGAGCAAACTGCAGAGGAATCTTCCTCCGGAACCGCTAGGGACGATGTCTCCTGCAGGGCCCCAGCTCGGAAGTCACCAGGTGAGGTTGGCATTTTTTTTTTTTCACTTTTTTGGGTCACACTTGGTGATGCACAGGGATTACTCCTGACTCTGTACTCAGGAATTACTCCTGGTGATGCTCAAGGGACCCTATGGGATGCCAGGGATCGAACCTGGGTCAGCCTCATGCAAGGCAAATGCCCTACCCGCTGTGCTATTGCTCCATCCCCGAGTTGGGCATTCTTGATGCTTCAGCTTGTCCCTGACTTTCATGAAAGTCGTGAAGCCCTGCTTCGTTCAGGCCGACATCTTCCCTGAATGAATCAGATCCTATTTCTGTGCAGGAACTGGGTGTATGAAAGGTAAGCGCCAGCCTACTGTGCTATCTCTCCGGCCCTGGTAGTGCTCAGGGGTCACTCCTGGCAGTGCTCGAGAGACCATCTTCTTCAGCATTAGGAATCAAACTCGGATTGGCTGCATGCAAAGCCAGTGCCCTCCCTGCTGGTCTCTCTCTTTACCCCACCTTTGTTCTTGCACAGAGGAGGTGAGTACCTCCAGGTAAGGGCCTCCTGCCAGAACTTCTGGTCCAGCAGAGCCAGGAGTAAGCCCTGGGCACTACACTGGGGGTGGTCCCCAAGCAAAAGAAGCAAATACCAAATGCTTACACCAGCTTTCCAAAGGAGTGCTGCCAGGTTCGCAGAGGTCCTGACTAGGATGAGCCCAGGTGAGGCCGTGGGAGGCCGGTGAGGCTGAGGAAATAAGGATAACTTCGCAGGGCAGGATGTAGGGATGTAACTTTGCAGGGCAGGAAGGATGTGCAAAGGGTGCTGGGCTGGGGAAGGTGCTTTACTGCCGTCTTGGGGCCTGACCTAGTGTGCAGAGCTGCCTAGGGGCTGCTAACAAGGAATACCCCTGCCCAGAGCCAGCTGACCATGTCCCCCCCGACCCTGTGAAGAATCTGCACACCCTGTTCATGGCCCCCAGCAACTCTGCGCCAGTGGCCATGCTCCCTTGGTTCCTCTCTTCCAACCTCCTTACACACCCACAGATCCTGGCATCCCAGGTCCTCTCACTGGCTCTTCTATCCCTAGGTTGGGCCTCACCTCACCTCCTTCAGCTGTTCAATGCTCATCTCCCTGCCAGGATCCTTCCCCAGCTGCTAGGAACACCCCCACTCTCTCCAACAAAGACTGATCAATATCTAACAAGTATTTGCCCCTTACAACCCTCTCCAACTAACCCATCAAAAATGAATGACTGCTTCCCCCCACTCCCACCCCTTCTCTCCAACATCTAATGAATGAATATTTCACCCCTTAACCCCCCCAACCATACCCCCAACAGTGACTGATGAACATCTATCAAACAAATGAGGAATGGAAACGGAAATGGAATCCAGAAGTCTGGCTAAGAGGACACCCAAACAGCAGTTTACGGGCCACAGTTTTCGGTTTTTCAATTTTTTAGGGGGGGTTGGTATGTTGGGAGACCTCTGAGGGGACCCAGAGCACCATGCGATGCTGTGAGTACTCACAGGAGCCCATTGTGGTATCTCCTTGAACCCTTTCCCCAGACTCTACTAACTCTCATGCCTCCCAAACACCTGTCCTTTTCTTTTTCTACAGTGCCAGAATTAATATTATATATATATTCATATCCCAAATGCAGTAACATGTATATACATACCTCTTGGAGAGCCTGGCAAGCTACCGAAAGTATTCCGTCTGCACAGCAGAGCCTGGCAAGCTACCCATGGTTTATTCGGTATGCCAAAAACAGTAACAATAGGTCTCATTCCCCTGACCCTGAAAGAGCCTCCAATTATTGGGAAAGACGAGTAAGGAGAGACTGCTAAAATCTCAGGGCTGAGTGTAATAGAGACGTTACTGGTGCCTACTTGAGTAAATCAACGAACAACGGGATGATAGTGATACAGTGATAAATATATATATTTAAAACAAAATAAAACAAAACAAAAACTCAAAACTACAACCTTACAGTCTTTAGTTTTCTTGAAGCTAGTGGCTGCTGGTACTTTCCGGCAACCTCAAGGAATCTTTGGATCCTTGCTCCTAACCCTCTTCCTCCCCTGTCCCTCCTTCCCATTACAGCTGTCCCACTGCTTGGAGATTTGGCACATTCCACCAAGGCCATAAGGTAAGGACACCCAGGAACATAAAGCCGGTGGAAGCCTGGTGCGGGGTGGGGGTGGGGAGGGCGGGAGGGGGGTCTCCCAAACAGGCCTGTGCATAGCTTCCTTTGAGATTTTCACAGTTGAGAGCAATTTTGTGTCCCTGTTACCATGTCAAGGTCTTGGTCACGTGTTCAATCTACTTGGTGGTAATTCCACCAAGGAAGGAAATCTAGGCAGAGATTCAGGGAGGAGAGGACCTGCGGACTACCTGGGCTGTGTGTGCAGATGGACAGACTTCTTTTTTTTTGGGGGGGGTCACGCCCAGTGATGCACAGGGGTTACTCCTGGCTCTACACTCAGGAATTACTCCTGGTGGTGCTCGGGGGACGTCATGGGATGCTGGGAGTCGAACCCAGGTTGGCCGAGTGCATGGCAAACGCCCTACCCACTGTGCTATTGCTCTAGCACCCCCACCTTTTGACAGGCTTCTTTAGGGAGCACAGCTCCTGAAGCATTCAGGGGAAGTGCCTGAGGGGGGGGGGGTCCCCAGGGCAGCCCCACACCAAGCAGTGAAGAATGGGCCTGCCCAATATAGTCAGCCTAGTTCCAGAGCCCATTTCTTCATCTGATGGGGTTGACCCCTATCCCAAGTATTAAAGTTAGCTCCACAGTGCTTTGGAAACTGTCACCCTCTCTAAAACATGAGTTAAGCTCTGCTTGGCATCCCAGAGATGAATTCTTACAGTTCTACATAACTCTCCACCACTTACTCATGTAGCATAGGAAAAGGCCAATTAGTCAAATCATGCAAGAAAATGTTTTTAACGATCCTGTGAAATTAAGGCTGACGGGGAAACCCACGTTTTCTGAATTTCGAAGAACTATGACTAAAATAGCTTTTTAGTATCAGGCCCAGTTATGTATTTGTGCTACAAAAGAACAATGTGCAGATGTTGTTACTTTTTTCCCCAGCCATGAAGGACCCCAATGCAGCGTTTGAATACCCCAGAAAGACAGGCAGATGAAGGTACAGAGATCCAAAAAGAGTCAGCCAAGTGATTAAGACATTGCACCCCAAAGGCAGGAGAAAGACAAGCACGAAAGCAGTGATGGAGAGTCCAGATGTCCACTAAGGATCAAGAAAGACCCCTGGCAGTACTTTCCGAGAACTGTCCACAGACAGCTGCAGACTCTTGGCAAAACTGACTGTGAGTCAGAGCAAAAGGTGCTCCAGCCACCAACTCGATTGAGACGGGTTATCACAGACGCAGTTGTGGCTTATCCCCCTTTCTCCTCTGCCAAAAGAACTTTTCTTGTGCTGTGTCTGGCACCAGAAACCATGATATGCTGGAGCCAATGGTGGCAACATTATCTCCTTATTCCAGAACATAAGGGACGCTATTTGGACTGGAGTGATAGCACAGCGGGTCGGGTGTTTGTCTTGCATGCGGCCGACCCGGGTTTGATTCCTTCATCCCTCTCGGAGTGCCCAGCAAGCTACCGAGAGTATCCCGCCCGCACAGCAGAGCCTGGCAAGCTACCTGTGGCGTATTCGATATGCCAAAAACAGTAACAAAGTCTCACAATGGAGACATTACTGGTGCCCGCTCGAGCAAATCGATGAACAACGGGATGACAGTGCTATGACAGCGACAGTGACAGGGATGCTATTCCAGGCAGTTTGAAAGGAGAAACTACTGAAGCTTCTGGGAGGAAAAAAAAATTCCCTCCTTGAAAAAAAAAAGGCATAAGACCCCATTATTGATATTCCCCATCCCCTTTCCTGCATGGAATACAGGAAAGTGATGTCAAATTCGAAGTCCTAGAAGCTGCTGCCTTCCGAGGGAAACCAGCCCCCCAAAACAGCAGAGCAGAGAGACTGAAAGTGTCGGGGGGTTCTGTGGGATACCACTCAGACTCTGCCAAGGGCCCTGATGCTAAGCTCCGGCAGGGCTTTTGCAGTGGGACTGGAGCACACTGAGGAAGGAGCATCCACTTAGCTTTTCCTTACCTATTCGCTGAATAGGGAGGGCTTCAGGCCAGGCTGGACCCAGGGGCAGACTGAAATGCCAACTCTTCAACCAGTCCCAGTCCCAGTCCCAGAGGTGGCCGTGATGTAAAGGAAACGTGGTCCTCTAGCTGCCCCACCCCCACCCCCCGGGCTGCTCCCACGGTAGAGTCCTGACGAGGGACTCGTGAGACCACCGAGAGGTAAAATAGTCCTGGCTCTGGCATGGGAAACGGTTTATTTCACATGGTCCAGGAGCTTGGAGGGGGCCGTCTCTGTCTCTACTGGGACAAGGTGGGTCCCTCTGCCAGGCTCCACCTGAGCCATCACAGGCGCTCAGCCACTGTGCCCTTTCCCGCCTCAGCCTGTATTCCAGTGGAGCGGAGTGCAAAGATCTACCCTTCGGGTTCCCAAACTTCAGAGTCTGATTATTTCCAGTCAACTTGCAGCATGCACTTGGGGCCCTGTGTGCAAACTTCACATGGCCGCACTTACTGGCCCTGTGGCTGTCAAGAAGAAAGACTGTTACTCCATGCAGTAAATTAAAAAGCCAAGTGAAGATTTTCCCCGTAATTATCAGTAAAAAAATGCCCAATAGAAAGGTAGAGCAATAGCACAGCCGGTAGGGTGTTTGCCTGGCACGTGGCCGACCCAGGTTCAATTCCCAGCATCCCATATGGTCCCCCAAGCACCACCAGGAGTGAGTGCGGAGCCAAGAATAACCCATGTGCATCGCTGGGTGTGACCCAAAAAGCAAAAAAAAGCGAAAGGTAGAACCTGAATATCCCACTGAAGAAAAACTAGGTAGAGGGGCAATGAGGCACCACAGACAACAGCTCAGAGCAAGCGCCTTGGCAGTTGCCTCCAGGTCTTGGCAACTATCTGTGAAGTGTTGGTCTCAGGGCTGTTTTTACACCATGGACAGAACCGCTTGCTTTCATTTTTGTCTTTGGGCATACCTGAGGCCAATTCATACACGGGGGTCTCTCAAAGCCACACCTGGGGGAAGGGGGTGCAGGTGGCTGAGGATCAAAACTGGGCCTGCCCCACACAAGGCAGACGTTCCAGCTCTTAGAGTAACCTTGCTGACCGTGAAAAGAACAGAATCTCATTTTTTATGTGAAGAAAGTCAAGAGATGACTAGCAACCTAAAATACATAATACCTCATGTTCTTGCAAACAAGAACAGGTTTACCATCCATAATTTTTACCGTTTTGCAAAAAAAATAATAATAATTCCTTAGCTATTAGCTATACAGTGAATGTGAGTAAGCCTCTTTTTAAAACATAACCAGTATTATTTATATGCCCATGTGTATTCTATGGCTTAGAGTAGACCAGAGGCAAAATCTAACCCGTTATCTATTTGTGTAAATAAAGTTTTATTGCGACACAATCACAGGCATTTCCATGTTTCTGGGGATTAGCTAGGGACAGAGCCATAAATGAGATTTAAGGTTGATTCTTGGCATGCCCAGTACCTATCCCCACCATTGAAATGTCTTTGTTGTTTTTTTTCCATTACTAAACAGAAGTATGTTGCAAAACATTATATATATGTATTATATATATATATGGACTGGAGCGATAGCACAGTGGGTAGGGCGTTTGCCTTGCACACGGCCGACCTGGGTTCAATTCCTCCTTCCCTCTTGAAGAGCCCGGCATGCTACTGAGAGTATTCCGCCCGGATGGCAGAGCCTGGCAAGCTACCTGTGGTGTATTCAATATGCCAAAAACAGTAACAACAAGTCTCATAATAGAGACGTTATTGGTGCCCGCTGGAACAAATCAATGAACAACGGGATGACAGTGCTATAGTGCACACATATATATGTCTTTCAGAGTCCCAAATATTCACTACATGCCCCTGCACAGGTAAAGTTGGTGCCTGACCCTGATTCAGAGCAATGGTTATTCTCCTCAATTGGCAGATAATACATTTTGACAAGGTATCGTGCAGAGATGTAAAGTACTCCAGTAATTCCACAGTTCCATAACCTTTAACAGTGATTTCTGACTTATTATGGGTTGTGGTGCAAAGAAGATAAACTGTGGATTACATACAATTTTCTTGGTCCAAACTCTAATTTTATCCTTTCTCTTATACTCAAGAAACAAATCACAAAGCATGCGAGAAAGTCATATTGAAATATTAGGACAGAATAACAATGATATTATTATCACCATTAAAGGACATTATAGAAGCAAACATTCTAATTTCTTAAAGGAGAAAAAGTAACTGCAAATTTCTAAGCCCAAACAATCATAACAATTTACAACAACATACTTATAACTGATTGTGATTTCCCAGTGTGCCTACTTGAGAACCACTGCTTTTAATCCAAAATTTTAAAAAAAAATTATTTTGGGCCATAATCGGCAGTGCTCAAGGGCTACTCCCAATGGAGCTTGATGGACCATGCGGTGCTGGGGACTGAACCCAGGGCTCCCACACGCAAAGTCTGCGCTCGGCCTGCTGAGATCATCCCTCTGATTCCAGAACGATTGGAACCACTTTAAATTGATGGTTTTGAAAACTAAACTAGCATGATCTTCATCGACTCACTTATTTATCCATTCAAGACATGAATTATCAGCTGTGGGCAAGTTCTGTGGTGGGCACTCTGGAGTACAGAAATAACGGATAAAACATATAAAAATACATGTCCAGGAACACACACTGCACAACGGAACAAATTATTGCTACTTTAAGGGAGCAGAGGAGAACGGCGAGGAGAGGGGAGCTGCCTGGGCAGGGGAGAGGCAGATCAGGAGGGACCTACCCGGGGGCCTTGGGGGAACACACTTCGCCCACTATAGAAGTCTTGGAATTCAGCTCAGGACCCCAAGTATGCGGGTAAAAAAGTCATGTATGAGGCATTTGAAGTGATCAGAGTGACTAGATTTATTAAGAACTATAAAAGCACGTCAGACAATGCTGATTTTATTGTTTAAATTTATTATTATTTTTGATTATTTTTTTATTTTGGGGTCACATCTGGCAGTGGCTTACTCCTGGCTCTGTACTCAGGAATCATTTTAGGCAGGACTTTGGGGACATATATAGGGTGCTGGGGATTGAATCTGGCTGGGCCACACGCATGGCAAGTGTCTTACCTACTGTACTTACTATCCAGCCCTATTTTTAAATTGTCAAACATATTATCTAAATAAGAGTTGGAGGTTTACACAATGCCCAAAAGGAGAGACAGACAGACAGAATAAAAGCTGCTGTCATAAAGGCAGGCAGGGGATGGGAGGGTGGAGGATGACGGGAGGAAACCCGGGGACACTGGTGCGGGGAAATGTACACTGGTGGAGAGATGGGTGTTGGAACACTGTGTGACTGAAATCCAACCATGAACATCTTTGTAAGGGTCTATCTCACAATGATTTGATAAAAAAAAAGTAAATAAATAAATAAGAGAGGTTGAAAGTAGCTTGCCTTGTATGTGGTAGATTCAGGTTTGATCCCTGGCATCCCATATGGTCCCCTGAGTGCCCAGCTGGGTGTGGCCCCCAAACCGAAACAAACAGCAACTATTGTAGGAAAGGGAAACTATGCAAGGAGAAGAAATCTGGATATGGAATCTGATGAAATGAATCCACCAGCAAAAAAAGGAGAAAAATTCCAGCATTGCCAAGAGTTTTAAAATACATCTTGAACAATGAACTTGCGATTACCATTAGCTTACAATAATGAAAATCACACTAACAAAATCACTGTTGAAATGTAGGGCTTCTCCAATTTTCTATAGCCTGGTTCATTTTCTAATTGGGTATAGTCTTTTTCTATTTACTGATTGGTTAGCACAAATAATGGTCTAAAACCTTGTATTCCTTCGATTCTTGTATTCTTAAATAATGTCAATCCTTTTCCTTCAGGCTGTCAGGTAACTACTATCCTGACACCTTAAATGGCACACGTTGCTTAACTCTAAAACACACGGAGAAGAAATTAGGCAGAGCAGCATGTTGTATTGTATTCCACACAGTGCAGTGGTCCGGTGCATCTGATGTGCTGAATCCTACTTGGAGAAACACTGGGAGATCTGTTGAGTGCCGCCAACCACTACTTAGTCCATCATAAATAAATGGACCTTGAAGACTTCCCGATAAACATTGGAGGGCAGCAATAAGCAGAGGATAAGGGCAAGAGCAATTTGTGATTTATTATGGAATCATAATAATCTGATGATGTCTTCAGTGCTGTGAAATACATGCAAACAGCCTTCCTTCCAAAACAGAGGATCAGGAAGCACGAAGGAGAAGACACATTCAATGCTGTGTGGTCCAGCATTTCCCAGGATCCACATGGCCTGACCCAGTTCTAGGCTCTTCCTCTACGATATCTCTCACCACACCACACTCTAGCCCTCCGTTCAGATAAACCAGGAGGTCTTCTCCTAAAGCCTTAAACTTTGTTATTTCATGCGTTTGCTTACACAAATTGGGGATGAGCACAAGTAAAGATGAAACTCCATGTTACCTGGGTCCAGCTTTACCTCTTACTAACTACAGCCGTAACTGAGTTAATGTCTTTCCACCTCATTACCCTTAGAAAACAATAAAAATCAGGGCTGGAGCAATAGCACAGCAGGTAGGGAGTTTGCCTTGCACACGGCTGACCCGGGTTCAATTCCCAGCATCCCATATGGTCCCCCGAACACCACCAGGAGTAATTACTGAGTGCATGAGCCAAGAGTAAACCCTGTGCATTGCCGGGTATGACCCCCCCAAATAAAAAAACAATAAAACTCTATTTCACGTGGGGTCTTATGAGGACGAAATAAGTTCTGAGATATCAAGTGTCTGGAGCCTTACCTTGGAACAGTAAGCACTCCCCAAATGTGATCCTCACCATCACCTCCACCCTTCTCCTTACTGACATTCTTTCCTAGCTCTCAGCCAACAGGACCCCGCCCTTTCTGGCCTTCACAGGTCATCTACCACCCAGGGGCACTGTTCATGGATATGTAGCTCCCCTGGGAACAGGAAGGGGTTTCTCATCTGAGCAAACTACTTGAGGGCAAGACTTATACATCTTGGGTTGGTTTTACATGTCAAATTAATCTGACAAAACTGTAGGCTAATAGTTATCAGAGTTAGAGGGGGCTATCCAGAATTAAATCTGCATGGTTATGAATTGTAAACACTATTCTTGGTAGCAACTATCTTGGAAGTCATCATCATCATCATCATCATCATCATCATCATCATCATCATCATCATCATCAACATCATCCTGTTGATCCTCGATTTTCTCAAGCAGTCTTAGTAACGTCTCCATTTGTCCTAGCCCTGAGATTTTAGAAGCCTCTCTTTACTCGCCTTTCCAAAGGTGCCGCATTGGAGGCTCTTTCAGGGTCAGGGGAGTGAGACCCACCATTGTTACTGATTTTGGCAGATGAGTACACCACGGGGAGCTTGCCAGGCTCTTCCGTGTAGGAACTCTCAGTAGCTTGCCAGGTTCTCCAAGAGGGAGAACTAGGGTATAAGAGCTTGGTTTTAGTCTCTGGATGTTGGCTGTTGATGGGATTACACGGCACCCAGGGCAGTTTCTAGGTGTGACCGCCTAGCTACTGGAAAATGGGGTATGTGGACAGAAGAGGCCCAGTCCTGATCCACGCAGTCAGTAGCAGGAAATGTGTAACACCTGCTTGATAGTGAGCATATGAAATGGCAAATAATGCCAGGAAGAAACTTGAGGAGGGAGAAGAAAATATTCTTGCAAGAGCAAGAGAGTCTCCTTTTATATGTTCTGCTAACCAATTCTCATTCTTTGTGGTTCAGAGAGGTGAAACTTTCAGTGGTTTTCAACCATTTTTATATCTGCAAACCAATGAAAATAGGAGAACTATTCTGTGAACAGCCAAGGCAGTGACACCAACCATTATTTAGGATAAGACTATGTGTCAATATTTCTAAACTGACATTTCTAACAGTACTGCAACGTGAGCCAGGGATAGTATATACTCAATGGCAGTAAAGTTTTTGTGGATTGACAAAAAATTTCTATGAACCCGCACTGGTGGAAAAGCATTCGTTGAGTTATACCACTTGCCAATTCCTAATCTAAAATGTAGGGCAGATTCAAGGACCTTCTCAATCCCAGATAGTCCCCAGGGGTTGCCCAGTAGAAGCCTGTAAGGTCACTCCTCGACGTGGATTTTGAGGTACGGGATGCACTGTGTGACCTTCTCCTATGGACTGACTGTGGACACCCATTAGCCTTTGCTAGGGGCTGTCTTGGAAAAAGAAATGAGACCTGATGGGCCTGGAGCACTAGCACAGCGGGTAGGGCATTTGCCTTGCACACAGCTGACCCGGGTTTGATTCCCAGCATCCCATATGGTCCTCTGAGCACCACCAGGGGTAATTCCTGAGTGTAGAGCCAGGAGTAACCCCTGTGCATATTCGGGTGTGATCCAAAAAGCAAAAAAAAAAAAAAAAGAAGAAGAAGAAGAAAGAAATAAGACCTGCTTTGAGGCACAGGACCTCAGGGGGAAGTTAGCTGTGGGGTATCTGGAAAAGAACCTCCTGACATAAGGATAAGGACACACACATGAGGCTTCTTGAGGAAATAAATGACAACTACAGTGACCTTGAAAGTATAAAGAGAAAAGGGAGAGAAGTGCAGAGAAGACAATCAAAAAAGAACTTGAAAGAAAAGAAAAGAATCTGCAGGGGAACAATCCAGAGCCTCAATATACTTACCCAGCTGAATCCACCAGCCCATTTCGGAGTCATAGTTCACTGCATGTTTAAGCCATCTAACTTCTAGTATTTGGACCTGAAAAGTTCCTGATGATCAAAAATGCTAAGAACCCAGATATCTCAAGATTATGGGCACCATTAAACTTTGGGAAGCTTGACACACAGATGATATTCGATGACTCACAAAATCCGCCCTAGGATATCTGCGGATTCAGAGCTGCCCCACATTTGTTTATAAGCTGCATGAAAATAACCAGGCTCCTCTGTCTTGCTCTGACATGCTGAGTACTTCTTTTCATAAAACGAGGATGGTACAGCCAAAGATTCAAGGCAACAGATAAAGGTGCCCCCCTCTGGGGCTGGAGCGATAGCACAGCGGGTAGGGCCTTGCATGCGGCCAACCCGTGTTCAAATTCCAAAATCCCATATGGTCCCCTGAGCACCGCCAGGAGTGATTCCTGAGTGCAGAGCCAGGAGTAGTAATCCCTGTGCATCGCCAGGTGTGACCCCCCCCCCCCAAAAAAAAGCTAAAAAAATAAAATTAAATTAAAATTTAAAAAAAGGTGCCCTCCCTCTCCCAATTTCAATACTCTCTCTGATGAAGTCTTCTAGTCTTTCCTTCAGTGAATTGCTTTCCTAACCCATTTTAGCACATTGACCCTATTGGTTCCTTGCTAATATTCATTCCCTCTTTGGAAGATGTCCCGCTTGGTCTATCAGTTTCTACTTCTAAACATCCCCACTAGCATGTTTCATAGACACAGAGGAGCCACACACTAGTCAAGATCACAGAGCTTGTGTCAACGTGCACACAACTGGTAACGCACACCTGCTGACTCACGCAGACATAGCAGGACTGTCAGACCACAAAGCACTTGTAGAAGGCTCAGGGCAGCAAGCTCTCCCCCAGGCTTCAAACGTGGGGCCTGAGGCCTGCAAAGGACTATGCCTGGGTGAAGGCCACAGGAGTTGGTGGCAGTATGGGGTAAGGAGAAGAGGGAAAGTCCAGATGGAATGATAGAAGCAAAGATTCCCACTCTCTAAGCTGAGAAGTTTAGGATAAAGCAGGAGCGAGTCTAGATTCTTTATGTGCTTTGGTTCATGTAACTCTTACCAGAGCCCTAGGAGAGGAAAGTGCTGTCTTTGCTCTTAGATTCTAAATGAGACAAAGAAAGGTTAAGTACTTGCTCAGGGTTCATTCATGCTCAAATCACATCATCATCACTCAGCTCTTTCAAGTCCCCAACACTACACCAGACCACGGGGGTGTCAAGTCCTGAACGGCTAGTGTTGGTAGGTCAGGGGCTCGAATAGCAACAGAACTGCTAAGTCCAATGGATTCTCCGTGAAAAGCAATTCCAAACTGTCCTTCAAGTGCTGGTGTCACCTGAGTACAGGTGAGAAGGCACCTCTGCATGGTAGTGGGTAAGGGGATGGGGGGGAGGCATGTGGAGAGAGAGAGGCATGACAGAGTGTCTCCCAGTGACTAGGCACTGTCCACTTCCCACTGGTCAAGTTCCAGTAAACAGACCTTGGAGGAGGAAGGTCATGGGATGACCCAATTGTGGCTTGGCTTAAGGTTGTGGAGAGGAAGCAAGAAAAAGTTCACCAAAGACAACCTCACCTTCCAGTCATCATCACTATGGCTGGCTTAAAAGTAATCAAGGTGTTGGGGCCAGGAGACAGTATAGTGGTGACAGTGCAGACCCAGCATGTACCTGTCCTTGTTCCATTTCCAGCAGCACACGGTCCCCTGAGCATCGGTGGGTGCATGCCTGGAGGTCCCCAGCACTGCCAGGATTGTCTGGGGGGTCTCTGACCCCACAGGGCCTGAGCAGCATTATACCCTTCAGTCTTTGCATTGAACAAGAATCACTGGTGGTTGGCTGGAGCGATAGCACAGCAGGTAGGGCATTTGCCTTGCACTCGGCCAACCCAGGTTCAATTCCCAGCATCCCATATGGTCCCCTGAGCACCGCCAGGAGTAATTCCTGAGTCCAGAGCCAGGAGTAACCCCGAGCATTGCCGGGTGTGACTCCCCCACCCCCCCAAAAAGAATCACTGGTGGGGGCCCCAGACCTCCAGATCGTTATAGGAGAGCCCTCGACTCCAAGGGAAAATGTTTCCCTTCTGAGGCGACCATTATTCTTTTTTTTTTTTTTTTTGGCTTTTTGGGTCACACCTGGCGATGCACAGGGGCTACTCCTGGCTCATGCACTCAGGAATTATTCCTGGCGGTGCTTGGGGGACCATATGGGATGCTGGGAATCGAACCCGGGTGGGCCGAATGCAAGGCAAACGCCCTACCCACTGTGCTATCACTCCAGCCTGTGACCATTATTCTTACAGGCACATCAAAGCAGGTGTCCTGGAGAGTCTCTGCTCGTTAGCAAGGTACTGCTGTGGCCTCTGGAGCTTCTCTGGTGCAGGCTGCAGAGATGCAAACCAAGGCTGAGCGGCTCATGCCACCTCTCACCACATCACAGCAACCTGGTGAGAATGGGGTGCTCTGTCCTCAAGTACAGAGGCTGGGCCACGGCTGGGGCTCGGGTGCTCACTGGGAAGGTTTGAACATGTGCCTCAACATGGAACCCAAGTTCCAAGGTGCGGGATCCAACAATCCCATCTCTGGCTCCTGTGTGGGAGAATGTCCAAGACTGGGCACTGCTGGGAGGGGCTCAAGATACTGTTCAGGTCAGAACAGAGGCGGGGAGGGGGGAACCCCCCCTGCCCCAGTCTGGCAGCCAAACACGGCCTGCGCCAGCAGCATGTACACAGGGCCCAGGCAGGGAACTGGCAAGGTGTCTTCTGATCAGATTGCTCACCAGCCTCGGAGCAGGCTGGCCTGGCCCCGTCCCAGCCCAGTCGGTCGGGCGAGCCAGATCCCTCGCGCTAATGCAGGCCTCGAGCGGCAGCCGTGCCCGGCCTAGATCTCCTGGCACAGCTTCTGAGTCGATCTTGCCCACAGCTGTCAGCTCACAGTCTGTTTGATGCCGCATGCATGGCAACGATTCAGTCATTCTCGGGACGCTTCCAGGCTGTGTTCTCGGGCATGGGGAAAGAGAGAATCCCCCCAGGGAGAGGGGAGGGGTGGGCCTCCCTGCCAGCAGGCTGGCTTATCCTCATCTAAACACCGGCTAACGTCTGCCCGGGGGGGTGGTTGTGTGGAAACCTGGCAGTGGAATGGCCCTGACGTTTGACTCAGGACCGTCCAGGTGACCTAGAAAGTAGGAAACACTCCCGCCTGTGGCCCTGCCCGAATGTGACGGTAAGCTGGCGGCTGTGCTAATCATAAGAATAATGGAAAAAAAAAAAAAAAAGAAAGTCCATCCCGACATTATTTAGGCAGAGAGGGAAATGGCCCCTTTGGTGAAACCCCGTGGACTTTGCCTTCACCCCACGGCAGAAGGTGCTGATGCAAAGGCTGGTATTTGCCTGCAATCTTTCCCTGGGAAGTAATTAGTTTCCATTTAGAGGGATGACAAATTGATCAGGCAGGAGTCACACTGAGCTCGGAGTTGAGGCAAACGTGGCGAGGGCCGTGGCTCTGGCAAGGCAGGTTGGAGGGTCCGTCGATGCATTTTACAGTTTCAAAATTCAATCACCCAGCAGCAGGAGAGGAGAGACACTGCTCTGCATAGAGAAGCGAGGCCTGCATCTCCTTCTGCAAGTTCATTATCGCCCCGCTAAAGCATGACGGCGGTGTGAAATGGGTTAGACGCACGGATGCCTCTGTTAACGGCCAAAGGGAGAGAAAAAAAAAAAAGTCGCACATCATTAGGAATGGAATAAACGATACTGAGGCACAGAGCAGAAATGATTTGATTAGTAATTTCCAGTTTTGAAAAGACCTGGAAAAGTACCAAATGACTCTACAGAAGGTGTGATGGAGTTCTTAATTGCTATAACTGCTCTGGGAGACTTGATGATTTGTGACATAGAATACAGCACAGTACGCTAACGCTAATAACCGTTAATTAAATGCAGCAATGATATACTCTCAAAATGCACATACAAGTTACCATAATTTCTAGATTAAAAGCTGCACTGTCAGAAGCCAAAGGCAAAGAAGGGTGGAGGGAGCGAGAGACATCTCTCTCGCCTTCCTGAGCAACCCCCCCGCCCCCACCCCTCCACCAATCTACACAGAACTGAGCGGCCAGAAAGCACTGTGGGACACACACACACACACACACACACACCGAGCTGGAGAATGTGAAATGGTTCCTGAACGACGCGGGCCCTCTGGAGGGAGAGTTATTAATTCTGAAAGGCTGTTGCTGCACCAGACCATCTGGCGGTGGGTAGAGGTTCTGGGGCTAGCGCTGCTTCCGGTCGGGTCGGCCTGCCCCGGAGACATTTCCCACTTGAACGGTTGTCTGGACGGGTCAGGGATGCTCTGAGCGAGAGAGGGAGGGAGAGGCGGCTGGTGGGACGTTGGGACCCGCCTTTCGCTCATTCTAGGTGTTCTCCTTTCCATGTGTGGCCCTGACTGAGTGAGGGGAGGTTGGAGGGCGGACGGACGTGGGGCTGGTGGGATTCGCATGGAAGCCTCATTTGAATGGAAGATAAAAGAAGCCAATTAATCTCCTTCCCTTTGGGTGCAGAGTGTTTAGGCGCCCGAAGGAAGAGGAAGGAAATGCCTACTGCTTCCAACTCAATTATCTTGGTCATGGCAGAGGAAGCTGGGACAAATGGAGAAATCCAGAGATGATGCAAATGCTTCATTGCAGCCCAGGGCTGCCTCGGCTTTCTCTTTTTGTTTTTGTTTATTTGTTTTTCTGGGTCCGCACCAAGCAACGCTCAGTAAGTCACTCCTGGCCCTGCATGCAGGCATCACTTCTGGCAGTGCTCAGGAGACCATCTGGAATGCTGGGGTTCGAACCTGGGTTTGCAGGTGCCAGGCAAGTGTCCTGCCTGCTGTACTATCACGCCCGCCCCTCGACTTCCTACATTTTGCGGTGACTGAAACCACCAGCCTTGAGGAAACCACAAGCGTCCTGCCTCTTGGAGCAGTCTGGGGCAAGCAAAATGCTTTTTGCCTGTCCCTAGCCCATGTCCCCCGTTCCCTCTCTAGGTCCAAGTAAGGGACAGACCAGGCAACTTTGTCATGGAGTATGGGGCATGCTGGGGATCCATGTTTCTGGGGTGAGGAGGAAGAGGAGGCTTGGTCTGGGTCAGGTGTCTTGGAGGAGATCCAGGGACGCCAAGTGTGGCCCTGAGACAACCGAGGGCGTGTGGAGTCCAGGAACCACCCTGTGTAAAGATGGGAGTGGCCAAGAGGGGCCTGAAAAAGCTGGTGGGCCTGTACGGTGGTGGTCAGGCTCTGCCTTGCGGGCAGGATACTCTCGGTAGCTTGCTGGGCTTTCTGAGAGGGATGGAAAAATTGAACCCGGGTCGGATGCATGGAAGGTAAACGTCCTACCCACTGTGCTATCATTCCACTCACATATATAGACTCACAAATACATACACTCACAAAGACACACACACTCACACATATGTACTCACAAATACATACACTTGTACACATATGTACTCACAAATACACACACTCACACACATACACACTCACTCATACATATTCACTCACAAATATATACACTCACAACAGACACACACATATACACACATATACTCACAAATACATACACACAGACACAAATACAGACTCATACATATATACTCACAAATACATACACTCATAAAATACACTCACACACATACACAAATACACACTCACACATATATACTCACAAATATATACTCACACATAGACACACACATATACACACATATACTCACAAATACACTCACACATATATACACTCACAAGTACATACACTCATATGCACATATACTCACAAACACACTCATACACATACACACGTACACATATATACTCAGAAATACACATACTCACACACACATACATATACACTCACACATTTATACTCACAAATACCCACACTCTCACAAACACACACACAGAGGACATCTGCGGTTGAACTGACGCCAATTCCCAACTCTGCCTCTCCTCTGCAGTTGTGAAAGATGCCGCCAGGGAGGCCGGGCAGAGCACACAGGACCTCTCAACTATTTCTGCGACTTCTGTATGTATGTAGGAAGGGAAAAAATAAGGCAATTATAAAGGAAATATTTAGTAGTACTTTAATAGAACATTTCACTGTTGATGTGACAGTTTTCAGCAGGAAGAATAATTAATGTAATTTTAAATTATTTCACATTATGGAGCTAATACACAGTTTAACTAAGTCTCAAAAAGAATGACTACTTTGGCAGAGAGGAATAAAAATGCCTTCTTATAATCAACTTCAGAAATAAAATAATATCCATTTTTTTTAGGATCAGTTCTAACAACTTCCAATATTTTAGGCACAGATTTGAGTTCAAGTAATTGATTTACATTTTATTTATTCTGCACTCACTGTATTATGGTTTAGTTCTATCCAGCTGTTTGCAGGGGGCATGATATATACTTGGAGAAAACTTCCCATTCCAAATCTTTATAAATTCACTGTTAAAGCAAATTCGTGAATCAAGCCCAGCTGTATAAACTGAGAATTAAATTCCATAAAGAATATAAATTCCAATAAGAATATAATATAATATAATAAAGGATAACTGATAAAAATGTGCTCATCTGAAAGAAAAAGGAAGAAAAAAAGAAACGGGTGGGGACCCTGGGTCTGGGACTTAATGTCTCCAGGTGACTGGAGAGATGGTACAGAGTTAAGGCAATTGCGTTGCAGGCAGCCAACTCCCCGAAACTGCATATGGTCCCCAAGTACCTTCAAGAGTGATCCCTGAGCACAGAGTCAGGAGTGATCCCTGAGCACAGAGTCAGGGATAAGCAAGACCCGAGCACTGTCAGGTCTGGTCCCTAAACCAGAGAAGCGTCCACCTGGGCTAATGTGATGCACGGGCTTGGGGCCGGAGACCAGGGAGATCCCGGGAGGGCATTTGTAGCAGAAGCTGTTCGAAAGAGGGACAGACTGGGCTGCACATGTGAGAGGGATATGGCACAGCACTTGGGCTAGGGTGAATCTTTGGGGAACAATCGTTATTTCAGGCACTGGTGGCTGTACTGAATGTCTGGAATGAAAAGTAGAAAAAAGCTTGGGCATCACCACCTGGAAACTGGCCTCACATGCTGGGGGAAAAGGCAGCTGAGATAGAGAAGGAAACACCAGTAGAGGATGTCGGGAGGACCCATTCTAGTTGGAAGATGCGAAATAAAAGTAGACTATAGACTGACCATGAAGGCCACTCAATACCTCTATTGCAAACTACAACACCCAAAAAGAGAGAGAACAAAGAGGAATGCCCTGCTGCAGAGGCAGGGTGGGGCAGTGGGGGATGGGGTGGGGGTGGTGAGAGGGATACTGGGAACATTGGTGGAGGTGAATGGGCACTGGTGGAGGGATGGGTAAACGATCACTGTGTGAGTGAAATGCAAACACAAAAGTTCATAAGTCTGTAACTGTACATCACAGTCATTGTCTAATAAAAATTTTTTTAAAAAAGGATTTCAAATAAACCCTTTTACTTTGCCTAAAAACCAAAAAAAAAAAACCCAAAAAACAAACAAACAAACAAAAAAAACAACAACAAAAGGTTGGGCCAGGCCGGGAAGGATCAAATTCAATTCCTGCTTGATTCCCAGGCTCCTCTGATGGATTTCCAAGGCTGCTGAGAAGTGGCCCCAGGCTTCGCTCTGAGGAACCAGCCCTCAAAATCCAGATGCTCAGCAGAGAACACTGATGGGGGAGGCAAGTTTGGTCTGGAGCACTGTGTGACACGTGCTCGAGAAAGTTCTCTGGGCACAGGGGACGGATGTTTCCTTTGCTGTAGGCTCTCTGGGCCTGAAGCTCGAGGAAGAGACAGGGATGGGGGCCTGCTTCTATGCCATCACCATCCCCCCAGTGGTCTCGAGGACCATGGGTGTGGGCAGAATCTCCCTGGCTGAGAATAAGATCTTGGACGATACAGAGGACAAAGGTCACTGCAGGAGCTCTGGCAGATGCTCGAGAGATAAGAGGAACAGGTGGAGCAAAGGATTTCATCACGCTGGAGAGAAAGGCAGGACAGTTTTGCAAGCTCTTGGCAGAGAGTCTGAGAGCAAAAAGACTTGGACATGGGGGAGGAGATCCCTGACCCTCTGTGGGGCCAGTGCCAGCCATGGGCACACTCAAAGCCAGCAGTAGTGCGTGAGTGGCAATGAAGGCAGGACACCAGGAGCTCGAGAAAAAGGAGCAGAAGAGGACGTGAGGTCACCTCATATCTCATGGGGGGGGAGACACCGGCACGTTACTATGCTGAGAAGCTGGGGCAGGGGAGAAAGAAGCACAAGGCAGGAGTTTGGACAGGGCTGGGCCCTCTCCAGGAGGGCATGGAGGACTGTCATGATTACGTATGTACGGGTGCCAGCCCAGGGCAGGAGAGGGCGAGTTGCGGTGCCAGGTTGAATATGACACACATAGTTTTGCTTCCAAGAATTCAGATCTGCTGGAGGCCTAATAAGTGCTGATCTGCTGGGGATAAATCCAGGCCCAACTCTGGTTCAAAGTTTAATAGGAAGAATGAATGAGTCTTAAAAATGAAAAACTGCAGCTAAGAGAGTAAGCAAAGGAAGTACAGAATGAGACCTGTGTACTGGGAACAGAGGAAGATTTCTTAAACAAGAAATGCCAGAACATACGGGAGTCCTTCACCCCCAAAGTGTATCTATTTTATTCTAGTGAAATTCAGGACACGTGAATAAAGTCATTACCAATAAAGGAAAATAGAAGAACAACTCACTGTAAGAGCTGAATATATATATATATATATATATATTCCTACAAATATATATATATTTATATATAATGTGTATTTATATATAAATATACTCCTACAAATCAACAGGAAGTCAGAAACTCTGAAAAATGGTCAACTTTAGGCTGTGAAATGGCAAAAGTTAAAAATGGGGAATAACAGCAAGTATTGGTGAGGACCTTGGCAAGGAGGTGAGACATCTGTCTGGAGGTGGGTGATCAGAGTCACTTAGCAATATTACTGAAATGATTTTTTTTCTTTACTGTCTGACTCAGCCTGATCACTGCAGGTCCATAAATGCTCCTATAAATGCTCCCATTTTGAGGTCGATTATGGTGCTGGGGTTTGTCCTGGAAGCTGGGGAGGGCAGCCTCAAATAGTTTTTGCTGTTGTCATTAATGCACCATTGATTGTCAAAGTGGTTCATATAGCATTTCGGGTACATGACTCAAACGTTTTACCAGGGGAACTTGTGCAATGGATCTTCAGCGGCACGAAGAGGCAGCACATGTGCACACAGGGCAGCATCCCAGAACTTAAACACATGTGTCCAGGGATAGGAAACGGCATTAAGATCTGAGAACACTGTATGATGTCACATCACATTACCAGCTTGTACCTGCTAAACCTGCCAGAAGCCGATACTCCCAATCGAACAAGGCTACAGAAACAGCCTCATGCCAGAAGGGGTGGGTGTGGGGGGTAGAAAGAGGGCGGTGAGACAAAGGGGGGAAAGTATGAGGAGTGTGATCCATTTCGTTACCTGGTCTCCTAGCGCATATCTACATACACACTCATGTTTACAATAAAACAAACACACAAGAAGATTGAAGGGAGAGAGGTGGGGGACTAATCCGTCCTCCCGATACGCTGAGGTTCCTCTTAGTCTCGAAAGCTCGACGAGGACTGACTTCCATTTACAGGAATTACCGAGAGTTCCCAGCCTGGGAAGGGCCATGGGGAAGATGTGCAGGGCCCGAGTGGACCAGGAGCAAGGGGAGTGATGGGAGGTGCGAGGCTGAAAAGCAGCTGTGGGGGATGCTGGTTGGGGGCCGGGACCCGGGGTGCTGAGCTCATCCTGGCAGCAGCCATGAAAGGGGGCCAAGGAGGCCGGGAGGCCAGGCAGGAAGCGCCAGCAGGAAGCAAGGCCGGATATGACCAGGCTCTGGTAGGAGGTGCTAAACTGGAGGGGCCTACCCCATGGCTCTCCAGAAAATTCCAAGGTGGCAGCGCTGCAGCCCACATCAGAGTTTAAGGATGACTTTCTCCAAACACAAATTGTCTTTGTGGCTGTGGAAAAGTGCTTCACTGTTTGGGGCCCACACTCCAATCCAAGGGAACCAAGTCTCCTTTCAGTCCCCACCCACAAGCCAGATGGGTATCAGTAAAAGCCTCTCTGTGTGTCACACACACACACACACACACACACGCACACGCACGCACGCACGCACGCACGCAACACGAGGGAAACCGTTTGGCTCTAGTGCATCATGGGATTGTCAGCCAGCCAAGCCCCCTTTCTTATGCAAGTTCTTGGAAGTTTTTTTTCTTCCCCCTCCTTGTGAGTTTATTTTCCAGAGGTTAGTTCAGCTTATTTGAAATGATTCAAGCGCTGGGGCTCTAATTTTTTTTTCCCCTGGAGAGAATTATGACTGCTAGAAAAATTTCCCTGTTCCATCCTGACCTGTCAGCCGACCATCCAGGCCACCACCAACCATTTATTTTTCTTACAGACACCAAGAATAATGTTTTCAAGTCTATTTTCCAAAGAGATGAATGTCACAAGACATACACATGCAGGTATTACTTATTCCATGCCTCCCCCCACCCCCCAGGAAAGAGACCACAATGCTCCCTTAGTCTCCAAAATGCGACCCACGAGACTCCATCTGTGCCAACTGAGAGAATAAACAATCCCCTCCCCACCCCACCACCACCTTTTTCCTGACAGACTAGGTCCTCTAAAAAGGCTCAGCCATCCTTACAGGAGAGAACATACTGGAACGCTGTCACCTTTTGCTCTAAAACACTAGGAAGCCAATCAGAAGAGTCACTGGGTAACTGTGACCTTTGACCAACAAGACCAGAGCAGGATCCCAAGTTCCCTTCTGCAGTCCCCCCAGAAACTGGGGCCAGGGCTTCTGCCCTTGCAGTTCCTCAGGGGGAAACCGAGGCAGGGAAATATTTGGTCATTAACCTAAGGCAGGCAGCAGAGACAGAGACAGACTGAAGTCCAACTGGGGACAATGGATTCCATATTTCTCTGAGAGAGAGAGAGAGAGAGACAGAGACAGAGAGAGACAGAGATAGAGAGACAGAGACAGAGAGAGACAGAGAGAGACTTAGATCCTCTGGAAGGCAGCCCATTTGCTACAAACTCCGAAGCAATTATATAGTTGCTGGTGCTGAGAAGACGCTATTTCATTGGGTTTTATCTCAAAAACAGATTTTTTTTGGGGGGGGTTTTCTTTCTTCTAACGAAAGATTGATTTAAAAAAAGAAAAAAAACCTGAAATTTGGTGTGGTGGTGACGGTGGCGGCGGCGGCTGGCGGCAGGAAGTGGTGGCTGGGGAGAGGCCTGGCAAATTATACTTTGACATATATTATGCGCTTAATCTTTTGTGGCAACTTTTTTACATTTGTAAGAGTTATGGATTTTAAAAGTCAGGGCTAAGATGGCTTAATGAGCATTCACCCCCCTGGAAGTAGAAGGAGGGCTGATGTGTGTTAGTCAGCTGTTAGCTTTATTGCCTCTCTTCTGTACTAAAAGTGACAAGTCGAACACATTACAGAGAGCTCAGATGTGTTATGCAGATGAAGCCTGCAGCAATATCTGCCTTCTCTCTATTATTTATGATGTCTATATAATACAATGGACTGAGATTTAAGCCATTGTGATGCAGTTTGTTTTCCAGGGTGCGAAAGTACAGCACATTTTACAGAGAATTGCATCTCTGTTACATATTAATCAAATCCATCTTACATGCAGCTCTTACACTGTAAACTAAAGGGGAAAAAAGATTAAAGCGCTTGGCTTTTCCTCAGCTGTCAAGGACTGGCAATAAAATAATAATAAGGGCTTCTAAATAATGTGTGTGTGACAGGCCTGTGCTCGCTCGCACAGTCCTTTATGGAGGTTAACTACAAAATAAGTTCCAGTGAGTGATCGGGAACAGGCAAGTGTGTAATACTGGAATGCCAACGACGGCATAATTCTTGAAAAGTTCATTTGCAGAAAATTCTCTGACTTGATGAGGCAAAGTTTGGCCTCTTGAATCATTCTGCCACTGTGTGCGGGCGGCGGCTGCCGAGTTGTTCTGAAGTTTACAGTCCTCGCACTTTTGAACTTGCTTCAGCTGCAGTCCATTAAAGCCTGCCAGCTCCGTTCCTTGGCACCGGGCGGGGGGGCTGGCTGTGCCGGAAGTCACGGAAAGGGGTTTTTATGGCGGGACACGTACAAAGGTTGCAGGGTGCTGGGGTGTGGGCAAGACTGGGCCGTTACCTTAATGTTTTTCCACACAGGCTGGCGGAGGCCCATGGTAACTTGGGGCTAGCGGGATCATGTGACAGTTCTGAGCAAGTCCCCTGGGGTGGCCCAAACCTCCACTCTGGATAACAGTCCAGGGCAACTCAGGGCCTTTCCTGTAGTTTTTTCAACCCAAAAGACTCCCCCAGCCCCCACCCCATCCTTTCTGCACCCCCAGGAGAGGGCAGGTTCCCAGTGTGACGGCTGTTTGTCATTCCTGCCTTCAGGGACGGAAACAGTCTACCCGCTAGCCTGAATTTACTTCTCCACTGCGGGTCATTTCTGAAGAAAGGAGGGCGGGGGAGCATTCACGGAGCCCACCAGGAAGTTAACACAGAGGCTGGTGGGGCTCTTTTGGAGCAATCAGCAGATGCGACCCAGCTTCCCAAAAAACCCAAGGTACGTGATTTCTGTGACAACCCCAGGCCCGCTATCAGTATAAATTAGCCACATTCTGCCTAGATCTAACGTGGCAAAAACAACATCTACCATCGCCAGGCTCCGAGCCTCACTCAGAGAAGGTTCTGGAACTCAGGGTAACAGTCTCCAGGATTCTTCACCTTTCTAAAATGAACACCTGTAACTTAGAAAGATTGGAATCTTTAAAGCTGCAGTGAGGGGCTGGAGCAATAGCACAGCGGGTAGGGTGTTTGCCTTGCACGTGGCCAACCCGGGTTCGATTCCTCCACCCCTCTCAGAGAGCCCGGCAAGCTACCGAGAGTATCCCGCCCGCATGGCAGAGCCTGGCAAGCTACCCGTGGTGTATTCGATATGCCAAAAACAGTAACAACACGTCTCAAAATGGAGATGTTACTGAGTGGTGCCCGCTTGAGCAAATCGATGAGCAACGGGATGACAGTGACAGTGACAGAAGTGTCATAGCTCTGTGTCATTACTTAAAGTTTTCATACTTCAGTTCTCAACATCTATTTGGAGATTCCGGAGTGGCAGGAAGGGATGTCTATATACAACCACAGAGACATCTAACCTTATCTGGATATTTCCAATATTCAGGACACTTACAGATTATTTTTAAAATCCTATTTTTTTGGTTGGGGGGGTCACCCTAGTGGTACACCCAGCTCAGTGCTTGGGGGGTTGTCCCTCTTGGCAGTGGTGTTCAGTAGACCATGCTATGCTGGGTATCGAACCCAGGGCCTTACACATGCAAGGCAAGTGTTCTGCCACTGAACCACATTTCCAGCCCACCCTGGGCACCTTTTGGGGGTTTGGGGGTTGGACCATACCCAGAGATGCTCAGGGGTTACTCCTGACTCCACACTCAGAAATCACTCCTGTGGGGCTTGGATGACGATATGAAATTCCAGGGATAGAACGTGGGTTGGCCACGTGCAAACGCAAGCATCCTGCCCTCTGTACTATTGCTACAGCCATCCAGCACACGTTGAAAGCAACACTTATGCCAAGCCCCGCATCAAACGAGTGGACTTTGCTTCCCAGTCTTTCTGAAAGCGCCCTAAGAGACGGCACAGCCAGGGTAAGGTCATCACAGAGCACATTGGCAAAGAACATGGACCCGGGGGTGGGGGAGACGTCAAGTACAAGCACTGCATGCTTGCCCTGGGTTTAGACTTTGGCACTGCACAGTACTCCAGACACCAGGTGTATCCCCCCCCTACCAAAAATAGCACTGTCATAGACTTAGCACTGTCATCCCGTTGTTCATCGATTTGTTCGAGTGGGCACCAGTAACATCTCTATCGTCAGACTTGTTGTTACTGTTTTTGGCATATCGAATACGCCACAGGGAGCTTGCCAGGCTCTGCTGTGCGGGTGGGATACTCTCGGTAGCTTGCCGGGCTCTGTGAGAGGGATGGAGGAATCGAACCCAGGTCAGGCACACGCAAGGCAAACACCCTACCTGCTATGCTATCACTCTAGTCCCTGCCAAAAATAAACAACCAAGTAAACCAACGGATAAGAGAAAAATACATGGTTGCCAATGAGACTCTAAGATCGCTGTGGACTCTAATTGAACTGGGCTAGTGTTCTGCTCTGTCAAGTTATTTAAACCACAGCTCTCCTCGCAGAAGGCAGAGATGCTCACAGCTACCTGCCACCGCGCCCAGGGGCCACGACTGCTGTCTGGACTATGGCAGGGGCTCACTAAGCATAAGCTATTATTATTATTTTTCCCCCTGAACTTTCTGCAAACAGAAAACAATACCGGCACTTGCATACAGAACACCTGTAGGTTAGCCAAGCACCTGGTGGGCGTCAATCTCACTTTCTCCCCAGGAAGGCCATGGAGAAAAGACCAAGTCTGCTCACTCTCATTTCCCACACGAGCAAGTGGCCCAGAGGAGCCCAGGGCTCTTGCAAGGTACCCCAGGAAGAGAACTGAAACCCAGGTCTCCTAAGACCTCTCCCTCACACGACTATCAGAATCCAGGGTGCTGGCAGGGCCTGTGACCCTCCTCACGGAGACCAGTCGCGCCGTCCAGCTTCCAGCCCAGAGCAGGAGGCTCTCAAAGGGCCTCCGTCACCTGGAGGGTGGGCCGGGCGGCACCCCCAGGGCTGGCTCTCGTCCGTCGGGGTGCAGCCTGAGACGCTAGTTCCTTTTTCGTTTCAGACGTTATGTTTTTCACAAGTTCCCAGGTGCTGCGCATGCTGCTGGCATGGGACTGCACTGCCCCAGTGTGACAGGATGCAGAGGGGACACTGTGGCTGCTTGGCCCCGGGCCACCCCCCCCCCCCCAGGAGAGAACCCTCCCCCTCCCTCCACGGTGCTACCCAGAGCCCAGGCCTATCTCCTCCTTTAGTCTTTTTCCTCCGGATGGGCCTGGATCTGAGGCGGCATCACAGAGCAAAGTCTCGGTGGCCAGGTCAGACCCTCCTCCAGAGAGCACAGGCTGAACGCAAGGCCGTCAGGGAGCACCCCAGCCCGACTGACTCCTGAGGTCAACACAAACACAGGGACCCCAGGAGCAGCAGGGCGAGAGCCGCTTCCTGCAGGCATTTCCACTGGTGACAACCGACAGTGCCTGGTGCTCTGCCACCTCGGAAGGCAGCCTCACGTGAGGCCAGCACAGGCAGGCTCTTGAGCCCGTCGTTCAGAGCAGGGAGACGAGGCCGCAGTAGGGAGAGTGCAGGCACTTCGCCCTCCCGAGCGCCCAGTGCTCCCCAGTGGCGATCCTCGCAGAGAACCTAAAAGCTAGATGATGCTCTTCTCAGCCAGCACCAGCCCCTCCCTCTGCCCTCCTCTGCCAGGCCCACCGGGAGTGTGCAGGCAGGACTCGCCTCCACCCTCTTCCTGCCTTCCAGGCCAGCCCGGGAGGCTCCAGGGAGGGAGGAAGAACCCTAAGAGCAAACCCTGTGGCTTGCTCTCTGCTGGTCAGCAGGCCCGGGACAGCTGAGGTTCCAAGACAGCAGGCCCAGAGGAAATGCCAGGAAGGCACAGGGTTAGCCTAGGGGCAGGGCTGGTCTCCCACCGGCCTGAGGATAGGCAGAGGCCAACATGGCGCTCTGAGGGCACCCATTCTGCTGAGCTAACCTGGGAGCTTGCGGCCTTCCGACAGCTCAACAGGCCTCACCAGTAGCCAGGGCGGTCAGCCACACAGTTGGTGGACACAGAGAGGAGGCCACCAGTGGTGCTGCCCTTGGCGAGGCCTGTGTCCTGGGGGAGGACCGAGCTTAGGGTTCACCTTGTTCGCTGTACTGTCGGGAGTGCCTGGCCAGCTCAGGGCAGAGCCAGTGTCGAATGCGGAAGCCGTGCATCACAACCCAGGCTGGGGGACAGCTGAGGTCAGGCCCTCCTACTCCCTCTCCTCCCAGATGGCGGGATGAGGGCATGAGGCGACCATTGCTTCGTGGTACAGTGACTACTAGGTGCCAAGTCGGCTGACTCCAGGGAGGGGGTCGTTGAGTAAGGCCTGGAAGGGAAGGGAGGTTCTGAATGGTGGGTGCCTGGTCTGCCTCATCCGCAATTGTGTCACATCCTCTTCACCCAGGAAGGGCTGCACTTACCCCCATTTCACAGACCTGGAAGCCAGAGGTTGGAAGGCTGAGGGGTTGGCTAAGGTCACAATCTGAGAAAGATGGAATGACAGATAATGGCGCTGGCCCCAATCCACCTGGCGTCACTCTCAGGCTGTGCCCTTGTCATAACGAGTCGACGCTAGCCCAGACATAGGGAAGAACCTACAGCGTGGCTGGGCTGGAGAGACAGGACGGGGGTGAAGGCTCTTGCCTTGCACGCGGCTGCCCCCGCTCAGTCCCCAGCACTGCATATGGTGCCCTGAGCCCTGCCAGGAGGGACCCCTGCACCAGTCAGAGAGCCAGTCAGACCCCCTGCACACTGGGTGTGGCACAAAAAGAAGCGGAAAGATCAGTGTGGACAGATGGACGCATGACAGCAGAGGTGATAGGGCCAGGCAATGATCAGACTTGGCCCTGGTGACAGTCACAGCACTGCCCCGGGGTCTACCTGAGCAGCTCAACCACACTTCCCCACATCTGTGGTATCACTGCCCAGGCTGGGGTGGTGGTTTTTTTTTTGTTTTTTTTTGTTTTTTTTGCTTTTTGGGTCACACCTGGCGATGCACAGGGGTTACTCCTGGCTCTGCACTCAGGAATTACCCCTGGCCGTGCTCAGGGGACCATATGGGATGCTGGGATTTGAACCCGGGTCGGCCGCGTGCAAGGCAAATGCCCTACCCACTGTGCTATCTCTCAGGCTGGGTTTACTACAAACGTGTCCCCAAAGGATGGGGGTCTGGGAGACTCGGGATGCACATTACACTCAAAGCTCTGGGCTGGACCCGAATCTCCAGTACGCAGTACCACCATGGCCCCCTCTGCTTCGGGAGCTCTGCAAGGCTCATGGGACTGCCATGACCTTCACGGTCACCTCCGATTTCATTGGGACCCTCCCCACACCTGGGCTCCTGGTTCCCTAACTCACACCGAGTCTCACTACTGTCCCTGTTCCACCACAGCCCGGGCAGCAACTGCTGCCTGTTTTGTTCACTAATGAGATGTCTAGAACCATCCTGACACACAGCAGACACTGGAAAAAAGGTCAAACTGACATAAAAATACACCACGAGGGGCCTGGAGCTATAGCACAGCGGGTAGGGTGTTTGCCTTGCATGCGGCCAACCCGGGTTCAATTCCCAGCATCCCACATGGTCCCCTGAACACTGCCAGGGGTGAATCCTGAGTGCAGAGCCAGGAGTAACCCCTGTGCATCACCGGGCGTGACCCAAAAAGCAAAAAAAAACAAAACAAAACACCATGAGAATACAGTGAACACCCATCACCCTTCCCCTGGACTCAGTAATATTGAGCACTTTAACAGATTTCATTTTTCGCCACGTTTGTTTCATCTCCCTGATTGTACAGGCACATGCATACGCACACATACATGAGCACACATGTACTCAAATACATTTCTGCTTGGAAAAGTATTTTAAGATTAGGGAAGCAAGTATTTCCTAAGAACAAGAACATTAACACTTGGAAATTTTAACTGATCCATGTCCTAATATATAGTCCACGTTTAAATTGCCCCAGTTATCTTGAAATATTTTTTGAAATAAACTTCTTTTTTTGGCAAGACACTACATAAGGTGGGATTTGTTCTAAGAACATAGGCAAGGAGAATATTTCAGACAAACAAGTGACGTGATTTGGTTTTTCCAGCATAATACTACTTCATTTTGCTTTCCTCTTCTCCCTGTTTTAGCTGATTTGGCATTAATTTACATTACAGGATTTTAAAACCTCTCCATGGGGCTGGATAGTTCACAGGGTTGGAGTTCGTGCAAAGGCTTCAGAAGGCCATGGGTCCAGAACGGCCAGGTACGACCCCAAACAAACAGTATTTAAGGATATAGCACTGCACTGTAGCACTGTCGTCCGTTGTTCATCGATTTGCTGGAGTGGGCACCAGTAATGTCTCCACTGTCAGACTTGTTACTGTTTTTGGCATATCAAATACACTACGGGTAGCTTGCCAGGCTCTGCCGTGCGGGCGGGATACTCTGGTAGCTTGCCGGGCTCTCCGAGAGGGACGGAGGTATCAAACCCGGGTCGGCTGCATGCAAGGCAAACGCCCTACCCGATGGGCTATCACTTCAGTCCATTAAGGATATAACTATAACAAAAACAAAACCACTCTGTCTTCAGGATCCACCGCCCCAAAGTTCTAGTACCATCCAGCCTAGTGCTCGGAAAAGCCACTGGGATGCTCTGCCCAACACAAGCCTGAGCCCTGCCAGCCGCAGTGAAAGTGCCAGGCCTAGGAGTGACACAACATCGCCAGGGGTGAAGCTGCCTCTGCCTTTACAGCGAAGTCGTGGGCTGTGGCTCTGATGAGTGGAGACAGGAGCTGCCCCGCGCTGGGGAGCCCGTGGCACTGTGAGCACCCTCACCTTACTCTGCACCTCTCTCCCCCATAAAGCCCCTGGCTCACCCCCTCAAAGGCCCCCAGACTCCTTTTTTTTTTTTTTTTTTTTTTTTGCTTTTTTTGTGGGGTCATACTTAGGGATGCACAAGGGTTACTCTTCACTCAGGAATTACTCCTGGTGGTGCTCAGGGGACCAGATGGGATACTGGGAATCGAACCCGGGTTGGCTGCATGCAAGGCAAATGCCCTACATGCTGTGCCATCGCTCCAGCCCCCCATTTATTTGCCACTGACTCTCAAGTAAGTCGTGTGTGTGTGTGTGTGTGTGTGTGTGTGTGTGTGTGTGTGTGTGTGATGTATGGCCCACTATTAGGGCAGAGAGCTTGTTCCAAGGCTCCTGCCTCACCTTCCTGCCCAGAGGCCCTTCCACAAAGGATCAGCCCACAGCCACCGGGCCACGGGGGGCTACGGGAGTGTCAGGGCTGTGTTTCTAGGGGCGCACACAAGGCTGCTGGCTGTGTAAAAGGCAACAGGGGTGATTCCCCCATCACTCCCGGGTTGAGCCTGGGATGCAGGAACACAGGAAAACGGCGCTCTGGGAGCCGGCAGGAGGAAGAGCCCCGGAGAGACATAAAAAGGCAATAGGATTTAGAGAGCACTCTTAGGCGAGTGCAGGGATGATGGATGGAGAGGAGGGCCCGGAGAAGGAGGAGGAGGGGCCAGAGAAGCGGAAGTGGGTTGCGCCTGCCTATGGTCAGGGCAGCGGGCAATGGGCAGCGGCGTGGGCAGGGTCTGGGCCAAGGACAGAGTCTAGTGGCCTTGGGCGGAAGCGAGCTGGCGGAGCAAAGGGGCGTCAGGGGAACGCCACAGGGCTGCTCTCCGTTCTCTTTTGTGAAGTCAGGGCCCACCGTGGCCGCCTCCCTGTGGACACTGACCAGCCCGTTCCCAGGCCTCCTGGGGGCTCTAAATCCAGCCCCACTGACCTGCCAGCAGGAGCGGCGACCTCACATTTGTCCTGCTGATCACTGGTAATAACCATTAGGGACAATGGCAGGCGCGCGCACCTGCTGCCCACGAGGCCCAGGCCGGCTGGAGGCAGGGGCGCGGCGGGAGGCAGAGATGCGAGTCGCCCCCATGAGCTTTCGCCTCCCAAATCCTCCCGGGTTAAAGGGGGTAGGAGGGGGGGCACCAGGCCGGGATAGGCCCCGCCCACGCCCAGACCCGCTGCAGCTGCGCGGGCGGGCGCCAGGCTGCAGGGTCCCAGGGCGCGGCAGGGTCCCCTGCACCTTTGCTCTGCAGGGTGGGGCCTGCTGCTCCCTGGGCGCCCCCTGAGTCCCCCAGATAACACCTGAGGGCCCCCTTCCACGCCCCACCCTCCCTGCAGCGGGCTGGGGCACCGCCCCCCACCCCCACCCCCCCCAGAGGCCGCCCTGTGCCCGCAGCGGTGGCCACGGCGCGACAGGGGCCCCAGCCCCGCCCGGGGCCTCCTCCAGGCCAGCCGGCAGCCGGCAGCCCGCAGCACGCCGGGCCCCAGCCCTGCTGTAAAGTATTAACTCATACTGAACACAGTTTGTCTCCGAGGACCCTCTTGGCCCCTTCGTCATCCTGTGCTGACATTTTAATCGTGCTTTTGTGGGAGCGGGCTGGCAGTTTGTCATCAGGAATGGCGCGGCGAGGGGCCAGCGCGGGCTGCTGGCTGGGGCTGCTGCTGGGGGAAGCGGCCCATTCTGACAGACTGAGCAATAATCTGAACTTACTGCGCCGCGCCTGTGGGACACCAGCCGGGCCGCTTTATCTTCTTCATTAAAGTGCGCTCAAAAAAAAAATCCATTTTCCTTTAAAGTCTCAGGAACAGATGGAGTAAAATTAATTGCGCCATTAAGTCCCGATAGACAATACCAGAGTGGTTTTCTTTCAACTGTGCATGTGTGTTACAAAGTGCTCTTCGTAAAAGGCAATTACTGCAACATTTGCCATAAAATAAAGGTTGCTTTAATGGGCAATAAACACAGGCTTCAAATTTTGTATGAAATGGGTCTCCAAAGGGCGCTGTTAGAGGCGGCTCAAAGGCACGACTGACTTTAGTATTTCGGCTCTGGCTTCAGCTCAGCCGGTTCCGAGAACAATGATTCCCACCCTCGGAGAGATTCTGCTGGAATTATGGATGGGATGTGTGTGTGTGCGCGCGCAGGCTTCTCCTCCAGACTTCTCTGGTCAGCAAAAGGCAGGCAGGAGAGAGGTGGGGAGAGAGAGGAAGAGAGAGGGAGAGAGAGAGAGAGAGAGAGACAGAGAGAGAGAGAGACAGAGAGAGAGAGAGAGAGAGAGAGAGAGAGAGAGAGAAGGAGAGAGAAAGGGAGAGAGGAAGGAGGGGATGTGAGAGGGAGGGGGAAGAGGGGAAGAGGGGGAAGGGAGGGATAAAGGAGAAGACAAGATGAAGGGGGGGGGTCAAGCCACAGGGGGTCTTCAGCAGTGCTCAGGGACCGAGCGGAAGGATCCAGTTAAAGTGACAGGCCTGGGTCCTGGGGGTGGGGACACAATTTACTGTCCTGGGCTGCCTCAGAGGTCCAGAGAGGGTTTCTACTCCGTGCCTGGAAGGAAGGCTCAGTGAGAAATCTATATTTATGTATATTTAGAGCCCTTTAGGACAGAGATTTGGCAAAGAGAGGAAATAGGCTATGCTTTACAGCTGAGACCAAAATGATGAAAAGGCCACCACAGACAGGCTGGGAAGTGCCCCCTCCCCACCCCCACCTCCCCAGCAGCCTGGCTGGAACCTGACAGGGCACAGGCGCTGGGGAAGAAAGTGCCTTTCGAGGCCCCAGGCCCTACCCCTTGCAAACCCCACCTATAAATCTTCCCCTTGAAGGGATCTGGGCTGTGCAGACACGGTTGGCTGGGGGCCGGAACGCAAAGAAGAGCAGAAACGCGTTTCAAGCCACTATATTTCTACATTTCGGTAATTACAAAGTTAGCATGACATATAAATGATCCATTAATTGAAATATGGACTGCTCCAACTTCCATATTTATGGTATAAATCCATATTTCATTAAACAAATCCAATAAGCAAATATATCAAGGAGCACACGAGAGCATTTTTAGATGAAGTCTGACATCAGGAGCTAAAAGGACCATTTTCAGTCCCCGATAACAGACCTCGAGCTTCAGCACTACCTGAGAAACAGACTCTTTGGCAGAGAAGCTGATGCTGCCGCTGAGGCCCACGGCCCTTCAGGGACGAGCCCGGGCACGGGGTGGGCACACAGCAGTGACCGTAGGTCGGAGGTACTGCCTGCTGGGCGGTGGCAGCAGGAAGCACAGAGCATGCCACAGAGCATCAGGATGGCCATGAGCCGGGCTGGGTTCACCCCATCTCTTTCTACCTCGAGGGGCTCGTGTTGGGGTGATGGGGTGTGGGTATGGTGGGAATCGACAGGAGCAGAGCAATCCAGCAGCCCTGGGCAGGTCTGAAGTCTGAACTTCTCCAGGTCTACACTACAGGCTGCTCAGGACCTTGCTTTGTCATAGGTTTCCAGACTGGGGGACAGAGGTGGACATGCTCGCTCCCACCTGCCCTTCTCCTGTGTCCCCCAGGTCAGCCACAAACACACTTCACCCCACTGCAGAAATCTCCTCCTTCCTCCCCGCTCCCCAGCCCAGACCTCACCTCCCTCCTGGCCTCCACCTTGTGGGACCTACACTGGCTCATCTCCTTGGGAAGGAAGTGGTGGGGGGTGGGGGGTGGCGACCTGGATGGTCCCCTCCCCACCTGACCTTCCCCTCTCGCTCCTCAGGATTTGACCCAAGGGCTAAGAGGAGAGTTTTCACACGTTATTTGTCCGTGCCCAGAAAAGTGCTGATTCTTAGATCTGGGGCGTGGGGCATGCTCACATATCACTGTTAGACCCTTGTGCTTAAATAGACCTGGTAGAGGGACCCCCAACCTGGAGACTCAAAGGTGATTTCACCAAAACACACAGCACACGCCCTCTTCAGTGAGTCTGCTTAATTTCAGGAACACTCCAAGGTCCTTAAGTTTCAGACACAGGTTTGTTTTATAGGGGACTCAGCCTGTTAAAATTTGGGGGCGGCCTATTTAAGGACAAAGATACAAAACCAAATAAATTGTAAAAAAAAAAAATCGGGGGCTGTTGAGAGTGTACAGTCAGTAAGGTGTTAACCTTGCATGCGGCTGACCCTGGTTTAGTCTCCGGCACCCCATATGCTTCTTCAGCACCACCAGGAGTGCTGAAGTCCTGAAGGCAGAGCCTGCAATCAGCCCCGAGTACCAAGTGCAACCCCCAAACAAACGAAACAAGAAATAGTAAAACAACAACAACAACAAAATCACAAGAAGAAGGAGAAGAAGATGGCGTCTCTAGCTCCACAAAAACTCCCCAACTCCACTGTGGCCGTGTGAAGGCCCCACTTGAGCACCCCTGGGGCCCCAAGCTCGAAGGGGGCCCTCCCTGAGGCTTACGCTCCAGTGGGCTATGGCAAATGCACCCCCACATGGTCGACAACACGTGTCTGTGGTCTGGCCTCAGGCTCATGCTCGGGCTCCCTCTCAACACCACCCCAACCTCAACACAACCCCCGTGTCCCACTGCCTGAGCTAAGCCCAGGCCACCGGAAGCAGCCACAGTCCTGCCAGGGCCACCCTCATCCATTCGCCCAGCCCAGCCCTTCCCTCTGCTGTTCCCTGGTCTCCTGAGCCCCTTGTCCAAGGCTGGATGCTCCAGAAATGCCTGTCTTCTCCTCTGCTGAACACCCAGTCTATGCTAAATACATACCCAATGAGCGAGGAACCAAATTTGAGATCAACCACCCCGCCCCCACCCCCCGGTTTTTTTCCCGGACCCCCGTGGCACTGCTTCTGAAACTTTTCCAACATGCGACCCCTGTACATCTGAGAAATGCAGGATGGCTGAAGGCTGCCAGAAATCTCTCCGATTCATTATTTATTTGATTTGGAATTAACATTTTGGTAGCTGCATGTTCAGAGACATTTCACTGCAGCCCATTTTTTCTCGGTCCCCTTCTATCCAGACACAGGGTCGTGACCGGCAGTTTAAGGAAGAGACTCCCAGTCAAGCTGCACCCTAAGCGTGAAACAGGCTGGCGCAGGAGTGATTAGAGCCAACTCTCTTTTCAATATTCCAAACCTGCCCTCAGCCCCAGGACAGCCACCAAACTAGAGCTAGTGGTTAATGAAAGCTGGCAGGGACGAGATAACGAGCTGGCATTATGGGGATGGGGCATCACAGGGAAGTTCCCAGCAATGCTGAGGGGGCCCTGGATGTTGCTTCAGGAAATATCAGTCAACCGGACGGTTCATGTGGCAGCCTGTGATGTGTGGGTCACCCTGGCAGTGATCCAGGATCATACCCCTAGGAGCTCTGGGGTCTCTTGGGCTGTTCTTCATGGTGCTCCAGGGGACATTTAGTGCTACAGATCAAATTCAGGGCCTCTCTCATATGACGGAAGACCTCCAGTCTTTCAGGCCATCTCCCAAAGTCCCAAGCGAGTACTTTTCAATACTGCAAGATAAGATCAGTCTTGATGATGAGAATTTGATGTCGTTTGTCCATTAAAAACATACCTAGGTTGGGCTGGAGCGATAGCACAGCGGGTAGGGCGTTTGCCTTGCATGCGGCTGACCCAGGTTCAAATCCCAGCATCCCATATGGTCCCCTGAGCACCGCCAGGAATAATTTCTGAGTAACTCCTGTGCATCGCTGGGTGTGATCCAAAAAGAAAAAAAAAAAAAAAACACCCCACATACCTAGGTTTTTTTGTTTTTTTGTTTGTTTGTTTTTTGTTTGTTTTTGGCCACACCTACTTGTGTTCAGGGTTTACTCCCAGCTCTGCACTCTTGGATCATTTCTGGTGAGCTCTGGGGACTATCTGTAGTGCCAGTGTCAGCGGTATGCAAAGCAGGTCAGCAAGGCAAGCACTGTCCCTCCAGTCCACGTCCAAAGGATTTTTTATAAATATACTTCACTACCTCTGGGGCTGGAGCAATAGCACAGCGGGTAGGGCATTTTCCTTGCACGCAGCCAACCCAGGTTCGATTCCCAGCATCCCATAGGGTCCCCTGAGCAACTCCAGAAGTAATTCCTGAGTGCAAAACCAGAAGTAATCCCTGTGCATCGCCAGGTGTGACCCAAAAAGCAAAAAAATAAAAAAATTAAAAAATAAAAAAAATATATATATATACTTCATTACCTCAAACCTAGCGCCAGAGATTACTTTCCCTACCCTCCCCCCAAAAATTCATGTCATTAAGATTTTGCCGAAAAACCCCAAAACTTTCCTAAAGATTCTAGACTAAAAAAAATTACTGACTTACCTACTCCTGAATTAACCCAAACTGTCATGTAAAGCATTCTTCCTCATATTTGGATGCAGCCACAGCTATTTTATGTCTGGGTAGAGAGGGACACGATCTAGCACCTCCCCTACCAATTCAATGCTTCTGTCCACAAAGGTCTCATGAGGGTGGGAAACAAAAGTTCTCCCGGGAAGTGTAGGGTTCAGCCCTCCTGCGTTCTCAAGGTGCTTACAATATTCTGGGTGATCTCACAACAGAAGTCAGGAACATTCACAAGCCAGTGCCACAGGAGAGCTAGTGCACAGTGCTCTGGGATGGGCCCCTCCCCCCCGCAGGGCTGAGAGCATCCGAGGAGCCTGGGACTCCCAAGACGCTGCGTTTATGGAGGAGAGAGCGACTCCAAGATCTCTAAGTCAGGAGAGAACTCTCGGGATGGGCGATGTGTGCTGAAAGTAGATGAAGGACCAAACGTGATAGCCTCTCAGCATCTGTACTGCAAACCATAATGCCCCAAATTAGAGAGAGGATCGGGAGTATGAGAATATAGGGGAAACTCTGCCATAGAGGCAGGGGAAGGGCTGGGATGGGAGGGTGGGTACTGGGGACATTGATGGTGGAAAATGTACACTGATGGAGGGATGGGTGTTCTATCATTGTATGACTGAAACTCAAACACGGAAGTTTTGTAACTATCACAGTGATCCAATTAAAAAAAAATAATAAAGTCAAACTGGCTCTTTCCTCGCTCTTTCCCCCTTCCTTCTCCCTCCCTCTCTTCCTTTCTCCTTTGTATTCAGTCCACATCAGACACTTATTACCAGCAACACCTACTATGTGTTCAGGACAGAAGCATGCATACAGAGATGCTCTCCTGGCCTGATACCTACAGTATGGAGAGGCCACTTCATCAAGCACTGGTGTCCTGGCCACCACGGTGGTCAGTGCGGATACAGGAGGGGCACAAGCTCAGAGGAGAAGCAAGTTTCTGGCTGGGAGGTGGAATGTCAGATAGCCTCAAAGGAAGCTGGAGACGGGAGCAGAGGCTTCTCTTCCTCGCTGGACAAAATTCTCTTTCCCTGGCAGAGAAAGAACCTGTAGGGACCTACAACAGTGCCATACACAGATGGGGCTTAATGAATATGGTGATAATAATGACGATAATTATTCAAATTCCTTCCCGTCTCTACACCCCAGGGAGGTCAATGCTGCTTTTTGTCATCTGACTAAATCTGAGAGGTGACCCTCTTTCCTAAGTTTACTTGGCAGGGTCCTCTCACGCACCTTCTGAGGAGGCATCTCCGCTGAACATCACACAGCTCAGCGTCTGCTCAGCCTGCACAAGATACTCAGGAGGCCACAAAAGAAAAACGACCGTCAGGGGTTCTGGGGTCTGCTTCACATTCATAGCAGGAAGCCAAGGCCGGGGCTTAGCTCAGAGAACACCTCAAACAGGAAGCATCAGGGTTGGAGCCATAGTACGTGGGTAAGGCACTTGCCTTGCTTGTGGCCAACCTAGATTGGATCTTTGGCAATTCCCTCTGAACACCATCAGGACTGATTCCTGAGTCAAGAGTAAGTCCTGGGCACCCCTGGGTGTGGCCCAAAAACAAACAAACAGGCAGTATCAGGTGTGAGGGCTAACAATCGTTTGTGTTCATTTGTTGGTCTTCCAGAAGAGGACTGAATTAAAATAAACACATATGCATACTGTAGCACTGTAGTACTGTCCTAGCACTGTCATCCTGTTGTTCATTGATTTGCTCGAGCAGGCACCAGTAACGTCTCCATTGTGAGACTTGTTGTTACTGTTTTTGGCATATCGAATACGCCACAGGAAGCTTGCCAGGCTCTGCCATGCGGGCGGGATACTCTCGGTAGCTTGTCAGACTCTCCAAGAGGGACAGAGGAATTGAACCCAGGTCGGCCGCATGCAAGGCAAATGCCCTACCTGCTGTGCTATCGCTCCAGTCCATATATGTATACAACAGTATTATTTAAGCTCAAACAGAAATCAAACACCTAACAAAGGAAGAGAGAGTGAAAAATACCACTATGGGGGCTAAGAAAGAGCATGACTGAACAATTTAACCCTCACTTCTGGTAGACACAGTGAAAGGGAGCCACTGGGCCAGGTGTTAGGCACGTGCCAGTGGGAAAAAGCCGAACAGGGCTTCCGGTGGGATAAAACATCCGGATGTTAGCCAGTATTATCAGCAGAAGGAAAGATTTTCCCAGAACATGCAAGTAATCTCCATATTGGATTTTAAATTATCAATAAATCCAAGGCATAAACATTAAAGAATGTTCTAGCAAAGATAATTCAATTGAGGAAGATAAACTAATGCCATTCACATATGATCTAACTTGATAAAAGGAGAGAGCAGGGATTAGCCAGGGGCAGGGAGCGTGTCCCTTGGCTGAGCTGAAGTGAACATGGCTGTTTTTTTCCTGATTTCAGGGAAGAAAGGAGATCAGTGGTCCCAGCAATGTTCTGGGGCACCCTGATGGCATTGATCCCCCTGCAGACCCTGTGGGTACCCAGGATGGTTGCCATTCTGGTTGGAGGCAAAGGCCAGAGGCTGTCTCAGCCTCCTCCTTGGCTGACTGCCATGTGGGAACCAAAGTTCCTCATCAAGGTATAGAATGGCTTTGGATCCACCGAGCCCCACACAAAGGATCTGGTGGATTTAGAGTACTGCTGTCTGGTGGAACTTCCTGTGAGGAAGAAGACATATATTCTCTCTCAGGACACAGCAGCCATTGGTCCAACGTGCCTCCTGTGTCCCCAAGGAAAGTACCTTCAGGTTTGGCTGAAAGGGAACCGATTACAAGTCACATGTGCACCTTGGAAGTCAGTACAGCCTCCTTGTTTGCCGAGTTTCATTCAGGCATTACTCTGACCTTCCCTGCCCAGAGGTTGGCTTACCTCAGAGATTCTTCTGAGGGCCTCGTGGGAAACCGCAGAATCCAGGCCTCCTCTGAGACACTTGAATAAGCCGGTCTGTTAAATGAAACTATTTGGTATTGACCAAACACATTCTGGAGAATGTTTGCCAAACACAACAGCTGAGGTTGTGACAGACCTGGGCCGATCTCAGTGTGGATAACTGTGAGGACCCAATGCGTCCCGCAGCCAGTCCTAATTCCCACGTAATCCACGGCCATAAAACAGTGTCAGGCGCACAGGCAGCCACGCTCCTAATTACGGTGGCAGGAGGGCATGCGGAGAGTTCATCTAAATGTGGTAATTAACTCCCATCTTAACGGCCTCCAATAAAACACATCTCTGTTTTCAACACTTATGATTAAGATCACACATGTCTGGATATCATTTTGGTCTACCCCCCGATTCTTGTGGTGGTAATAAAACACAGCCTTTGCCAGAGTATCAATAGCCAATGATTTGGGGTAGGCTTGGCCCTTAGCTGACTTGAGTCTGCAAAGAAAAAAGACCACTGAAAGACACATGAAAGCTGCCAACAGTTCTGGATCCATTTTTCCATAAGTCGAAAGAGTACGTGTTACATAAAATGTTTAGAAACTTGAGTTAAGTTTTGTCACAACGAATTAGAGCTGATTTCAAGGGGGAAAAAAATAACAAACCTCTCCCCAGTCTTCTCTCAGACAGCAAATATAACTTTGGATGACTAAAGAAATTCTTGGCAAGAGAGCTGAAGGGTTACGGAAGGGAGGCCCCATGACTGGACTGGGGCTAGCCTGGGAGTGAGCCCGTAAGACTGTGGCCTGAGCAGGACCGGGGGATGCAGTGCCCAGGATGGCAGCGGGCAGAACACCGCAGTCTGCTCAGGAAGAACGTGCTACTTAGGGAATGACCAGGACAGCCTTTGCAGTGAACTCCTGGACCATGTGTGAAAGGGGATGACTCACTGAGGCATGAGCTGGCCCAGGTCAGAGAGACTAAGAAAGAACCAGAAAGGCTGAAGAGACAACTCAAAGGCCTGAGCTTTGCTTGAGGGCAGCCTGGCTTCGATTCCATGCACTGTAGGGACCCTTGAGCACTGCTGGAAATGGTCCCAGGTATGGCCGAGAGAGAGAGAGAGTGGGGGGGGGGGGGGAAGGAGAAAGGATTCTGGGAGAGAACGCATGTGGAAGTGAAGGTGCCCGCACACTGCCACAAGGTTAGGGAGGGACACATGGTGTCAGGGCACCTTCGAAAGAGCCCAGCGTCTCCCTCTCTATGGTCGGGGACAGCACTCAGCAAGCCTTAGACCAGTATGGGCTGGGCCTGCTTCCTTGATATTTCCTTTCGTTCTAGTCCACTTAACACACACACACACACACACACATACACACACACACACACACACACACACACACACACACACACACACACACACTTGCAGTTTCTGGCGGGTTCTCACCCCTGACTTCTGAGAAATGAATCTGACATGGAAAACACAGAAAAAACAAGCAAACAGGTCTGTGGGCTGAGGTAGGAAAGAGTTGTTCTCTGGGTCACCCTCTGCGCGAATCTTGGTAAGCCTGCGAGGAGGAGAAAACAGCTAGGAAGGATTTTGAAAGAACTGGACAGAGCGTTCACAAGAGGGTTTGAAAAACAGCGTGGGCAGGCTGGAGAGATAGCCCAGCCGTGAGGAGCACCAGGCCGACTGGAGCACTGCCAGGAGGGACTCTGGAGGGGGGAGGCAGAGCAAAGGCCTAACAAATAAATAAGTAAATGAGTAAATAAATAAGTAAGTGGTGTGGGGGACGAGAGAGCTCTTCCAGGTCCCCGCTACCTCTCGGAGACTAAGGGACAGGGTGTGGGAGGAAGATGGGGCCTGATGCCGCAGAACCAGAGCCCGGAGTCCTGGGCGGAAGGGGTGAGCGGGAGGGAGGCCGTTCAGGCAGCCCAGAGAAGGGAGTGGGCCCTCTCTCACTGCAGGGCTACACCCCGGGCACTGATGCCCGAGTCTTCCATTAGGTCCCCGGGAACCAGCAGGTGGAGGAAGAAGGGCAGTGCCCAAAGGAACTTGCCCCTGTCATTCCTGCTCTAGAAGCTACTGTGTCTCCTCACCTTCCTGACACCCAGCCACGCCCTCTGTGTACCCCCACAGGTCCGCACCTGGCCACCCCCCTGTCCCCACCAGGAGCAGGTGGTGGGCATGTTCCTCTTGGCTGGGCTGGACTGGCCACCCGGGCTCTCCTGAGTGCTCCCAGCCACTCTCCCGAAACCCTCCTGGAACATTTCTGTTTCCCTGTGGGTCCCTCTGCGCACTGTCAGGAGGGACCAATAGCAAAAAGCAGAAAAACAGGTGCTGGACCCCAGTAAATCAACTGCCTGACTTGTGGGGCACCGACTTCCCTCTGGTACCATCCCACATGCCCGAGGGCTGTCCCAGGGGCTCTACTTATTGGGATCCCTGAGTCACAGCAAAGGGTGTGAATGTCACTGAAAAGGAAGGGGGGGGGGAGGAGGAGGTGAAGAAGGAGAGAAGGGAGGAGGAGAAGGAAGAGTAGGAGGAAGAAGAAGAAGAGGAAGAGCAGGAAGAGGAAGAATAAGAAAGAAGGGAAGGAGAGGAAGAAGAAGAAGAAGAAGAAGAAGAAGAAGAAGAAGAAGAAGAAGAAGAAGAAGAAGAAGAAGGAGGAGGAGGAGGAGGAGGAGGAGGAGGAGGAGGAGGAGGAGGAGGAAGAAGAGGAAGAGGAGGAAGAGGAGGAGCAGGAAGAGGAAGAATAAGAAAGGAGGAGGAAGAAGAAGAAAGAAGAAGGAGGAGGAGGAGGAGGAGGAAATAAAGCAGTAGAAGAGATAAAAAAAATTTTTTAATTAAATTAAAGGGCAGTAGAGGCCAGAGAGAGAGTACAGTGGGTAGGGTGCTCACCTTGTCTGCAGCTGACCGGGTTCAGACCCCCAGTACCCCCTAAGGCCCTCTGAGTGCAGAAGTAGGAGGAAGCCAGGAAGAAGCCCTGAGCCCAGCTGTGCGTCAGGCCCCCAAGCCCCAAATAAATACTAAATAATGAAATAAAGAGCAGTATGCACATGAAAGTCAAAACACAACTCGGAGGCCAGGAGGCCTTGCTACGAGCAGGAGGGTCGAGGTGGGGCTCTTCTCCCTCAAGGAGATCCCAGGCAGCTGCTTCCTCAAATCCCCCAGAAGTTCTGCCTGAGGCCTAGAGGAAATCAATGAAAAGGGTGGAAAATCCTGATGAAATCTCAGCCACGGTGCTGGCCCCAGGGCACAGAGGCTCAGGGCAATTGAGAGAGAAGCCCCGAGGGTGGCCACACCCCCAGGCCCTGAGGGCCTGGACCAGGGCACCCCCACCATCCTCCATCTCCGGGGTACCCAGGCAACGGCCAAGTGCCCAGAAGACAAAGAGGAGCTCCTGGAACAGGCCGTGGGGATAGAGGGGGCGCAGGTTAAAGCTCGGAGGGAATCAAGGTTCCTCGGACCCAGAGGAAGAAGCTGAGGGGCTGGACACCAATCCTGGCCACCCCGCCAGGCTGTCAAACACTGGTCCCTGTCCGGGCATGGTGCCCCTGCCCTGTCTCTCCTTCCAGCCTGGCACCTGGGGTCCAAGGGGGTGTTAATGAGCCCCGGTAAAGCCTCCTTCAAGGCAGCGGGTCAGAGAAGGAGCAGGGAGAAGAAAGTGGCGGAGTAGGACTCAGGTGACTCAGGGGGCGCCCTTGTCCCCTCTCCTAGTTCCCGGCGCTAGAATCTCCCGCTCCTCAGCCTTGGCTCAAATGCTAATTATTCCCCAAGGGCCCAAGGCAGCCTGGACAATAACCTCTTCAGAAACAAAATGCCAGAGCTACACGATAATTTGTTCCCCTTCTGAGCTGGGTGGGTTTTTTTTTTTTGTTTCGCCCACCCCCCCCCCCTTTTTGCACCTTGACTGGCACTTCTAATTATTTCAGAGGGAAGAGGGAAGATAGGAAATCAAAAGGCCTGGTTCAAAAACACAGCTCTCTTCCTCCTCCTGGGCTGAGCCGGTCTCCTGCGAGATAACAAGCACGGAGCCGATGGAGGCCGCCGGAGCTCCCCAGACAATGGCCGAGGACCAAAAGGAAGCAGGCCGCGACGCGCGGGAGGGCGGGCAACCTGCTGGCAGCGAAGGGTTAAAGCCCACGGCAGCCTCAGCCCTGTCTGCGGCTCCATAAAGGACACAAAGCTCAGCGGGCCAGGGAGGAGACTCCCACCGGGTCCCTATTAAAGCGGATCAAGTCACACATGTCGATAGCCCCATTTCATAGATGCTGTAATTGGTTTGACAGGAGTGAATCCCGCTGATCCCAGTCAGGCAGGGCAAGGGGGGAGGGGAGGGGGGCAAGTCTGCTGGTAAGGGGGACCCAGAGAGAGAGAGAGAGCCCTGTGGTTTTCTGCGGCTGGCTTTTCAAGAAAGCCTCTTCCAGGCCCTCAGCAGCTTTGAAAGCAGGGTGTGTCTGAGGCCGAGGCACATCCTCAGACACAGACATACATGGTGTGTACGTGTCTACAAACACACACACACAGACACACACGTGCGCGCGCACACAGACACACACATGCACACACATATGTACGCACACACACACCTGCACATGCACGTGCACACACACATGCGCACACACACAGACACACATGCACACACATGCACGTGCATACACATACACATGTGCACGTGCATGCACACATAGACACACACATGCACGCACACGCACACACAGACACACACATGCACGCACACACATATGCACGTGCATACACACATACGCATGCACACGCGCGCGCGCGCACACACACACACACACACACACACACACGAAGCATTGTTCTGATCTCACTGTGAGATGTTAAAAAAAGGCACAAGAAAGCTTTCTCCTCTCCCGGTGGAGAGCAGGATCAAACCCAGCTCTCCCTCCAGTAATCCCGATAAATGCAGTGCCAATGTTCCAACAAAACGCAGGGCTGCTGGGGCCGCGCGGTTCTTTCACTCTGGTTCTTCTTTTGTGTTTTCCTTTTTTGCGTGCTCTCTCCCCCTGTCTTGCCTTCGCTCTTCCCTGCCTGTGTCCCTTGCCAAAGGCATTAAAAAGAGATGAGAACCACTCCACCGAGCATGGGGGGGGGCGGGGGTGGGGGGGAGAGGCAGGGAGAGGGAGAGGGAGGGTGCTAATCCACTGGCCCTGCTTTGCTGGGAAAGCAGGTTTTGAACAAGGCCCCTGGCACAAATGGGATGAGTTTAGTGATCGCAGTTTAATTCTTAATAGGGCGCAGGGTGCTCTGCGGATATGAAATATGCAGTGTGGGGGAAATGGAGTCCTTTCTGGAACTGGCTTTCCTCTTGGTTAATGAGGGTCAGGGGAGGGTGAAGGCACAAACTGAGATCCTAAGTGAAACCCAGGAGAGGCTGGCTTTTCCGGGGAGACACGGCTGGCAAGGGGCCAGGGCACCCCTGCGGTGCCCCGGGGGCAGCTGGAGTCACGGAAGGTTAGAGAGGATGTGCAGAGGGTCCTCTGGGACCTGCCGGGCCTCCTCTCCCCGCTCCCCTTGGAGGCTCAGCAATCTGCCCACAGAGGGAGCACAGGCCCAGGGCAACTCAGGCTGCCCGCGAGGTCTCCGGGGCCCAGCCCCAGTCTTGGCTTGAGGCACTGATGCCTCATTCTCTCCACCAGCAAGGACACGCCTGCCAGGGCGCCAGGCACACGAAGGCAGGTGTGCAAGAGCTGGACCGAGTGAGAGAAAAGGCACACCCAACCCATCAACACGACTCCCTGACGTCTCCGCACACACTTTAGACGGCCCTTTTGGGCTTCCGTATATTTCTCTGCTTCCCGTGTATAGCTAGTACAGGGAATAAAACACTGTGTGGAGATCTGGAGCTGAAAGGCAATCGGTATACTGGAGATGCTGAATAAAAGTAGTTATGGAGGGCTGAATAAAAGTAGTTATGGAGGATACAGAGGAAAATCCTTTTTTTTTTTTTTTTAGTTCCTCTGGAGGGGTTGTGGAGACAAAATAAAGCAATGAGGGGTGTAATCACCTCAGAAAAAGTCAAGTTCACCAAACCACATGCGTCCCCCGCCCTCCCCCCGCCCACGCACACACTGTCCCCCCGCATATCTTTGAAACTCACTGGTAAATAATGGAACTTTTCTTCCTATTCTCTCAGTTTCTTAGGACACTTGCCCCAATGAGAGATTTCTCACAAGAGCCCACAGCAGCCCCTGCGCCATAACTGCCAGGCCCTGAGCCTCTTCCTGCCACTATCCTCCACTCACGGGCCCACTCTGCATAGGAACCAAATGCTCTCACACCCTATGTGCCGTGTTGACCAAGAAGAGAGATTGAGGCAGCGGATGGTGGGATGCTTCTGCTTTGCATAAAGAAAAGGGTGGCAGGGATTTTCCTCTTCCTGGAAGGCAGGTGTGATGGCAGGAATTGGAATAACCATTGTGTGGCCATGAGGGAAAAAAAAAGGTTGAGAAAGTCAGAGTGGTCCTGACTCAGAGTCACTTTTTACCAATGGCACCTGCCGCCTATCTATGACCTTTTATTTATTTTTTTGCTTTGTTTTTTTTTGGGGGGGATCACACCTGGCGATGCACAAGGGTCACTCCTGGCTCTGCACTCAGGAATTACTCCTGGCGGTGCTCAGGGGACCACATGGGATGCTGGGAATTGAACCTGAGTTGGCCATGTGCAAGGCAAATGTCCTACCCGCTGTGCTATGGCTCCAGTCACCCATCTGTGACCTTTTCACCATCATGTGGGAATAATAAATCCTCCACTATTTCAGACAATCCCAGTCAAGCGCTTTGTCACGGGGGACACACTCCAAAGTGGTACAAACCCAACACCACTGACTGCACTTTTTATTCTCCTTACGTCTGGTCCCCCTTCATGAATAAAATACACACACACACACACACACACACACAACATACACATTAATAAAAACGCTTCTCTGTTCTTAACTTAGTCCCTTTAGCTCTCTTCTGGGACCTAGCTCCATCAATATTCCCATAGTCCCTCTCCAATCATTCCCACTGCTCAGCCTCAAAGAGAAATGCTCGATTCTTTCCCAATCAAAATAAATAACCTCTTTAACACAATAAGTATGTTCATGAAAATATCTCTAGGTTGGGAAACATGCATTCCTAAAAGGCAGTGGTCAGGTTCAACCCTGACCACTCATTCACTCTTCCACATGGCAGTCAAGGACTCAGTGTGCACAGAGGGGGCCCGATGCCACAAGAGCAGACGTCTCATCCCTGGGGAGTGTCACCAGACCATGTCCCAGAACTGCACGCTGGGACTCGCGGCCCATGGCCAGGCACCAGGGCCCCACTGGCCTTGTGTTGAGTCGGGGGAAGCCTCATGGTCAGGAGAGATGGGTCCTGGGTCCAGGCTGATGGTTGGCCTCTGGGGACAGTGCGGGATGCCAAGAAGCTCTGAGCACAAGAATTCAGCCTGCCAACAGGGCTGCTGCCAGCCAGACTGCCCATTGTCCCTCCTTGCAGGATAGAGTCGGACATGCTTCCCAGCCAGTGAAGGTACGCGCCATAGCTAACCAGTGCATGCTACGGCCACCTGCTCTCAGAGTTTGCAACTGGCAGCATTTGAAGAAGAAACATTTGGAGAAGACTCACACACATCCTTTCAATCAGAACACCCTCTATTAAATACCCTCTGGGGAAAGAAACACTTTTTTTTTTTTTTTTTTGCTTTTGGGTCACACCCGGCGATGCACAGGGGTTACTCCTGGCTCTGCACTCAGGAATTACCCCTGGCGGTGCTCAGGGGACCATATGGGATGCTGGGAATCAAACCTGGATCGGCCGCTTGCAAGGCAAATGCCCTACCCGCTGTGCTACCGCTCCAGCCCTGAAAGAAGCACTTTTAACAGCACGCGTGGACCTTTGCTTTTCCCCAGTCTCGCACCTTGGACAAGTGTCCACCTGGTATAAGCAGCTGACCCATCCCTGTGCCAACCGGGAGCCCCACCCGGGATATGTTGGTGTTGCAGTGACTCGGAGGCAGCACACCAGCTTTGCACAGGTTCCTCCTGGAAGAGGCCACAGACCTCGCAGGGGCCTCTATCGGGTAGCTGGGCTGTACGAACAAGAAGATGAAAACACTCCGCGCCACGGCACGGAGGAAAACCCTGGTGGCCGTGATGGAGGAAATAAGCCCAGGACTTCTCAGCAACCTCTTCCCTTGTCACTTGGTTTAGGTTGACGTGAAGGGATGCTGCCGACTTCCCCCAAGGTCCTCCCCGGAAATGCGAGTGCGTGAAGACTGTGCAGGGGGGGAGGGGGGAGAAGCCCACCAAGTTTGGGGCCCAAAGTTTGGGGATTCAGCTGTTTTTCCCATCCTGTGTCTTCAGATTCAGGACTTGTGCTCTTTTCTCCTCTCTGTCCTGCCTTAAACTTGCCACCCCCTCCCATACCCCCAGTGCCCCCCCCCCGCCCCCTCGCCACCACCATCCCATCTGATCATCCAAGGCAGAGGGACATGCTCCCTTCCAAAGACAGGAGGCGGGCCTCACAGTCATCCCTCGTGTCTCTGAAAACAGGGCCCCTGTCCCGCACTGGCCCCCCTCGTAGCTGGCCAGCAGTGCTCCCTGATCCAGGCAGCGTGGTTTGGGGTATGGGGCAGCCCGGGGTGTCAGCAGGCTAGTGGAGCGGCTGGGTCCCCGCCGGGGGAAGTGATGTGCTCAGCGCAGGAGTGCCAGCTGGCTGGGGCTGCTCCCCAGGGGAGGCTGTAAGCAGAGATTACCAGGGACTTTGTTCAGTTGGGCTGTCGCTCCCTGAGGAGAGGAACATCACAGCGGCATCAGTACTAATAGGCCCTGATGCGCCAGGCCCCGGCTGAGCCAGGGAGGACAAAGGCCTCACCTGAGGAGGCCAGAGCTGGCTCAGAGCTGACAAAGAGATGGCAGCTCCCCCTCCTGCGTCCGCACCAAAGGCAAACCCCACCCCACGCTAAGCCCCACCAGGGGCGCCTCTTGGGGCCTGCTAAATTACAGCTGGGAAACAGAAACTTTCCTTTGCTGCCTGTGACGGGGAAGTCACGTGAGAGTTGTCATGGAGACAGCATTCAGTCGGGGGCATAACCGAGGTTGTCTCCACTTCCATAAAAAAAAAGGTAATTTAAATTTTTATGTCTAAGACCACCAGTTCATTAGACTGAGAAATTAAATTGACAATTTCTTATTTTTCCCCCCTCCCAGAGGAATTTCGGAGGGGAGCCTGGAACTAGTTCCTGTTTAAGTTTGGTGGGATTTGAAACATTGGTGGCCCAGGAAAATGCACATCAAGTTTATTCCCAGGACTTGAGCTGGCTCCAGCCCCCAACCTGTCACCCCCCTCCCCCATGTCCAGGTTCCTGTCCCCATGGTGCTGCTCATCGGAGCCCAGGGCAAGTCCTGGGGGAATTTTTGTTCTCTGCAGGCATCTTTCGGTGGGGAAGCTAATCCCAGAGCAGCATAGAAGAGACTGCAAGTCTGTGGGGGCATAACACAGACGTGGCACACACATGTGCACACATGTATTCACACATGCATGCACACATCCTCACATATATACATGTCCACACTCACACATACACACACATGCATGTTCACATTTACATGCATATACATACATGCAAACACATGCACACACACCTGCACACGTGAACCACACAGCTACATGCACACACACTCCACACAGGCTGCCCACACTCACACATGCATGCCCACAGTCTCAAACACACATATGCACACATACCTAAATACATGCATGGTCATACTTACATGTGCACACATATGCATGCCCACATTAACATGTGCACACACACACCACATGCCCTGACACATGCATGACTATGCTCACATGTGCTTGCATACATACATGCATGACCATACTCACATGTACACACATGTGCATACCCCACTCATACATACATATGTGCACACATAGCCAAACACATGTACGACCATGCTCACATGTGCACACTCATGCATGCCCACACTCACACGTACACATACATATGCACACATACCCACATACATGCATGACCATGCTCACACGTGCACACACACATACACTCATGGCAGGTGTGCCAACATCCAGCCCTCAGTGTTCAGCCACTTGCCCCTAACTCAGGCAGCCAAGGAATCACACACAGGTCCTGGCTCTCCCCTGCCAGAGAGGGTCTGTCTGTACTTGGTTCCCTCTGTCCCCTCCTGTCTGGGGCTCCCTCAGGCTGATGTCCAGGCCTCTTTATCCTCCAACTCAGCAGAGTCCCACCCCCTTCTCCCCTCCTTACCATCCCTTGGGTCAATGGCACCACAAAGGGACTCCTTGAGGCCCTCCACATCCACCCCTCCCTGCGGCTCTGCTGCTCCGCGGTGGCCTCCCTGGAAGCTCCCAGCTAGGGAGGAGGGAGACTTAATGAGTTCTCTCCAGGGCCAATCCCTAACAACACACAACACACACACACACACACAGACACACACACACACACACACACAATGCCTGCCTCATCTCCTTTCACAATAAGGAGGCAAGCTGTCATCAGATTCTACCTTGGCACTCTGGAAAAATCCAGCATCACGTTCCCAAGAGTATTCAATAGTCTGCAGAAGTGTCTCCATAGCCCTGATTTTGGTGGTTCAATCTGGCAAGAACGAGGCAGCACTCAGAAGGCAAAAAGCATGCATGCACACACACACACACACACATATCCATACATACATATATGTATAGAGATGCTTCTCCAACCTCTTTTCCTCTTGCTATTCTGAGGCTTGTCTTTAATGAGCAGCTCCAAATGACAGCTTTAATCACTGCCTCTGGCCACTGAAAGAGGCCGCTAATGATAGGAAAGAACATAGGGCCATTTGCATCAATCAGCTCTAGTCTAAATCACTTTTTATGATAATGCACCCAAGCGAAGAAGAAAGTCTCTGATGTGGCCTGCATACTGCATGATGCTGCACCACCATGCTGTCTCCCCTGCTCAGACCTCCACATAAATCTCTTAAAGAGGCATACACCCCACCCCGGCTGGCCCAGCGCGGCCCTCGTTTTCTACACCATTAATGAGCCGCCGGGGCAGAGTCACAAGGGGCTAAGCAATCTGTTCGTTTAGTTTTCAGCTGTGGGGATATACCCTCTGTTAAGAATATATAAACAAGGGGCCGAAGGAATAGTACAGCGGGGAGGTCCAATGCCCAATGTCCCCTAGGGTCCTCAAAGCACTGACAGGACTGATCCCTTAGTGCAGAGTCAAGAGTAACCCTTGACCATCGCAGGGTATGGACCCCAAACAAAGTAAACAACAACCAAAATAACCCCACCAGGGATATATAAATAAAAAGGTAGTGGAGAAAGAAATCTGAACGCTTAGGTGGGACTTGCTTATGACATCATTGCACGCTGCTTCTTCAGCTTCGTATATATAAAAAAAATTCAAGGTTGCCAGACTCCTTGTTTGCTCATCCCTGCAGTGATTAGCCTCTGTAGGGAACTGAGAGGTCAGGGCCTCTGCTGCCCCATGCCCAGGTGATCTAGGGAAAGTCATGCAGATCTTCTGCACCTCAGTTTCCCTAATGTAGCATGCTAATGCTGGTGCTGCAGTTTGTGTAATTGTGAGTGTGAGCCACCAGGGGTACACACCAGTGTCAATGTATTCAAGGGAATATAAGATAACCTCCAAGATTCTGGTCCAGCAGTAAGACACTTACTCAAAGTCTTACTAGAAGAGCTGATCTCTTTGTCTAGTGCCGAATCCTCTGAGTCTCTAAGTCGGAGACGGGCTGGACTCCCTCCCCTCCCCTCCCCTCCCCTCCCCTCCCCTCCCTCCCTCCCTCCCTCCCTCCCTCCCTCCCTCCCTCCCTCCCTCCCTTCCTTCCTTCCTTCCTTCCTTCCTCCCTCACTCCCTCCCTTCCTTCTTCCTTTCTTTCCTCCCTTCCTTCCCTCCCCTGCTTTGGGGTGTGTGCAATGCCAGCTCCAGCAGGCAGCTCTGTCCAAGGATTCCCAAGAATACAAAAGCCTGGAGACGCTGCCACTGTTTTGTATCAGCTGAAAACAACTACACAAACAATTCTCGCTCGGCAACAGCTCAAACAGTAAATTTCTAATTACATAATCATGTAGACTAAAGAAGCCTGGAGTTTCCAGTTCCCCCAAACTATAAAGATCTCTTAGCATTTACTAACCTGGGGGGATCTATCCCCTTGTTACAGTGAAGGGAAACATTGTTTGCTTCTTTATGTATAATAATCAAAACAACATGTTTTGGTTATTATATATACATATTATTTTGGTTATTGTATATATGGACGAGCCTCACACATGAAGGAACCGACAGAGAAACCCAGGTATGCGGGACCTGTGGCTAAGATCTTCAAGCCTGCTCGGATCGAATCTGAACCTCCTCGACCCAGATCCCCAGTTTTCCAGTAGCTTGGCAGTCACACCCACAAAGTGCCCCTGGTGTCATGAAATCCCATCAACGGCCAAGATTCAGAGACTATAAAACAAAGATCCCAGAAGAGAGCAATGCAGTTTTTCCTGGAGCACCTGTAAGGGTGATTAGAGGCTGCCCCAAAAACCTCCGTCCCTCTTGTAGATCTCGGCAAGCTACCAAGGGTATCCCACCTGCACAGCAGAGCAAGCTACCAAGGGTATCCCGCCTGCATGGAAGAGCCTGGCAAGCTACCTGTGGCATATTTGATATGCCAAAAACAGTAACAATAATAGGCCTCATTCCCCTGACCCTGAAAGAGCCTCCACTATGGCAGCGTTGAGAAGGACAAGTAAGGAGAGGCTGATATAAGCATGCGATAGGGACAAATGGAGACATTACTGGCGGCCACTCGAGCAAATCGATGATCAATGGGGCGACAGGTGATACAGGTGATATATGGACACACATTCTATTTGAGAAATGCTGAAAGTGATACTAGTTTAGGCTCCTTTGAAGTAAAGGCTACCACTGAAAGTGACTCTCAAGACATCATAGAAGACAGCAAGCAAGGAGAGCTGGGTCACCACATACCAGGCGGGTCAGTGACTGCATGGTTCCATCATACAGGAGGCCATAAGCAACGACTTCGAAAGCACTAATTAAAGCAAGATCTACGAAGAGCATGGGAGATTTTTATTCTGTGTTTCTAGTACCTTCCATGCTCTCGAGATAAGTGACAATTGTCACAAAGATGAGTAGATATAAGAAATGACTTCCCGAAACTAGAAACTTAGAAGGTAAACGGCAGCTCCATCTCCTCACAGGGTCAGCTAGGAATGAGTTTGCCGGCAAGTGTGGTCAAGGGAAAATAACAGTGGCTCACCCATAAGTTAGTTCTCTCCATCATGCCCACATCCCTATCCCAAGGAATGCAGACTTGGGTTCACATGGCATCCACGATGTTGAGGAAAGGGGCTCTTGTTTGTTCCCCTTTGGGGAGGACCATACCTGGCAGCACTCAGGGGCTGCTCTTGGCTCAGTGATTGGGGATCACTCCCCGTGGGGTCCAAGTGGAGTGAAGGACAGAACGTGGTCCCCTGCATACAAAGCCTGCCCTCCAGCCTTGCTGGCACACTGCTGCTTCCACTTCACCTCAAAGCTCCTGGGCACCGACTGCAACCCCAGCCATTCGTCTAGATTCTAGATGGCAGGTAGGAAAAAAGGGGTGAAGAGGTGCCTGTCCTGGCGTTCTTAGGCACTGATAGGCCAGCAGCACTTGACTCTACTGATATTAGCCAGAACTTAACTGTTGCCTGTACTTCATCTGCTTGGGCTTTTTGCCCAACTAAGAATCATGAAAGAGAAGGGAAAAGTGGGTATTAGGAATCAACCAGCATTGTTTCTTTTTTAAATTTTTATTTATTTATTTATTTATTTGCTTTTTGGGTCACACCTGGTGATGCACAGGGGTTACTCCTGGCTCATGCACTCAGGAATTACCCCTGGAGGTGCTCAGGGGACCATATGGGATGCTGGGATTTGAACCAGGTCGACCTCATGCAAGGCAAACGCTCTGTCCGCTGTGCTATCACTCAAGTCCCCTGTTTCTTTTTTTTTTTTTAGTTTTTTTTTTAATAAATTTTATTGGATCACTGTGAGATAGCTACAAACTCGCATGATTATGTTTCAGTTACACATTGAGCACCCATCCCTCCACCAGTGCACATTTTCCACCACCATTGCTCCCAATGTCCCACCGGCCACCCCCACCCTGCCTCATTCCCTGCCTCTGTGGCAGGTACAATCCTTGTTACTCTTTCTAATTTTAGGCATTATGATTTTCAATACAGATACTAAGAGGCCATCATGTTTGGTCCTTAGTCTACTTTCAGCATGCATCTCCCATCCCAGGCAATCCCTCCAATCATCATTTACTTAGTGGTTCCTTCTCCCCCAGCACGTGGGGCCAGCTTCCAAACCATGACGTGATCATCCTGACCCTTATTTCTACTGTTCTTAGGGTTTGTCTCATATTATGCTACTTTATAATTCCTTAAATGAGGCAGTCACTCTATATTTGTCCCTCTCTTTCTGACTTATTTTACTTAGCATTGATAATCTCCATGTCCATCCATTTATATGCAAATTTCATGATTTCATCTCTTCTAACAGCTGCATAGTATTCCATTGTGTAGATGTACTAGTTTCTTAGTTTCTTTAACCAGTCATCTGTTCTCAGGCACTGGGGTTGTTTCCAGATTCTGCCTACTGTGAACAGTGCTGTAATGCAGATGTCATTTCTTTTCTTTTTTTTTTTGCTTTTTGGGTCACACCCAGTAATGCACAGGGGTCACTCCTGGCTCATACACTCAGGAATCACCCCTGGCGGCGCTCAGGGGACCATATGGGATGCTGGGATTTGAACCTGGGTTGGCCGAGTGCAAGGCAAATGCCCTACCCGCTATGCTATCACTCCAGCCCCTGCAGATGTCATTTCTACTGTGGGTTTTTTTTTTTTTTTTTTGCATCTCCGGAATATATTCCCAGGAGTGGTATTTCTGGGTCATATGGAAGCTCAATTTATAGTTTTTGGAGGAATTCAACCAGCATTCTTGGCTCCTGCTACCCCAATAAACTATCTGCCGGGACTAAGCCTCACTGGGGCCCACCTCAGTAGTCCCCAGTAGGCGAATTCTGATATTTCCTGCTCGCATCTGGGTAACCCATCTGTGGATGGTACATTGTGACCACTAATTTTCCTAAGGGGTTTCTGAAACAGAAATATCCCCAATAACCAACTTGAAGAAACTAAAAACAGATCAACACACAACAGAATTCACAGCCATGGAAAACAGATAGGGAAGTGTAGAGGTGGGGGTGAGCAAAATCAGGCAAAAGTGGTTTAAAGTACCAACTTCCAGTGATAAACTAAATCAGCCTGGAGGTATCAGGCACAGCATTGTGACTATAGTTCATCACACTGGACACTGTTATGATGGTAGATCTTGATTTCCTCCCTCCCTTCCTTCCTTCCTTCCTCCCTCCCTCCCTCCCTCCCTCCCTCCCTCCCTCCCTCCCTCCCTCCCTTCCTCCCTCCCTTCCTTCCTTCCTTCCTTCCTTCCTTCCTTCCTTCCTTCCTTCCTTCCTTCCTTCCTTCCTTCCTTCCTTCCTTCCTTCCTTCCTTCCTTCCCTCCCTCCTTCCCTCCTTTCTTTCTTTCTTTCTTTCTCTCTCTCTCTTTCTTTCTTTCTTTCTTTCTTTCTTTCTTTCTTTCTTTCTTTCTTTCTTTCTTTCTTTCTTTCTTTCTTTCTTTCTTTCTCAGGGGTGGGGACATAGCTGCTCAGGATTTATTCCTGGCTCAGGGATCACTCCTGGCAGACTTGAAAGGTGCTGAAGATCAAACCTAGGTTGGCAGCATGCAAGGCAAGAGCATTACCCACCATGCTACTGCTTTGGGCCCAAGATAGTAGACCTTAAGAGCTCTTTCCACACTGGAGAGATAGTTTAGCTGGTTGGGCACTTTCCATGCAGGCAGCCAATCTGGGTTTGATTCTCAGTATCTCATATGGTCTCCCCACTTCTGCCAGGAGTGATCTCTGAGCACAGAGCCCTGAACACTGCCAGGTGTGGCCCCAAGCCCACCCCCCCCCAAAGAAAAAGTGAACCCCGAACTTCTTTCCACAATAAAAAAGTAAACATGTAACAAAGTATGGTGTCCGGCATTTAGTAGACTTACTGCAGTGCTATTATTCTGCAATATGGACACAAATATGAAATCAATACCAACATTATCAATACCTGAAACAAACATGTTCATTAGGATTCAGTGAAAACGAAGCTCTTTTAGAAAAGCCATTCTAGACCTGAAGAATGTATTCATGTGACAAACCCACAGGCCTACACGAGACACTGATGTCTGACTGCTGCACTCTCAGCAGAGAACTCGGGCATGAGCAGCTGCTCCAAGCTAGCAGGGGGTGTCATGGACACTGGGCTGGGGCAGCCTTGGGCGACACTCATTCAAGTCTCCATAGAAAGGTCTGTTAGGGAACTGTTTGCCAAAATAAAGCTTCAGAACATCCGACCTGAACCAATGCGCGCATGGAATTCCTTCCTGGAAGTGACTGAACTTAAGTGAGTGCCACAGAAACACACCTACACATCTTCTCCAGGGCTGGCATTTCCTTCGGGTGTGCCCGTGGGACTCACTATGTTGAGGAGGTGGTTCACAGATCTTTAAGAGAATGAGCCTAGGTTTCTTCACAGTCAGTCACCTGGGCAATCCAGAGCAGATGCCGGCTTCACCGGCCCTCACTGACCTGGGCATAGGATGGTCCTTCTTTGGCTGTCAGAGGCACGGGGCTGTCTGGTCACTAAGGGTGGTGACAAAAAACACCTCAAAGGTTGATAAACTGCTCTGGTTTAACCTCCCTCCATGCCCACCCCTTCCAGTTGCCTGAGTTGCATCTTGTGTGGATCTGTCTTCTCTAACACCTGGCACCACCTGCCTTCCCCTGCCCAGTGCTGTACCCTCTGCAGCACACAGCCTCTGTCCCTGTAGCCTGCCGTCCGTGGGTGCTAGCGCAAGGCTCCACTGGCCACATGTCCCCACACAGAGAGGAAGATAGTTTTGCAAAAGACTGTTTCTAGGGCAAGAGCGATAGTATAGCAGGTAGGGTGCTTGCCTTGGATTCAACTGACCTGGCTTCCATCCCTGATACCCCCCATATGGTCTTTGAAGCCCCACCAGGAGCGATCCCCGAGAGGAGAGGTAGGAGAAACCCCTGAGCACCATTGAGTGTGGCCCTCCAAAAACAAAACAAAACAAAACAAAAAGGGTTCCTGTTGCCACTGCAAGTTTGGAGACACATTCCAAGTCGGACACGTGGTCAACTCCCAGCTGCCAAGGGGACTTTTGTCTCTGCAACCTTCTCTGCCTCCCATGCTGAGAATAGTGCGTCCTTGCTTGTAGCTCCCTGCACGTCCCCCCTCCTGGACTTAACCAAGAAGAGCACTCCAAGTCACTCAAAAACCACTTGGTTATGTGGAATAAAGAGGACTCTGCCTGGCTCTTTGCCACTGGAGCCCATTAACGTCTCTGAGTTTACTTGTCTCCCAAGTAATCCAACAAGAAAGCTTGTAAAGTGACATGTGTGCGCATACCCAGATGATGAGTCACTCAACAAATAAGAGATTCTGAAAAGCTTCTGCACATCACACCACAGGTCTCAAGCTTCCTAAAAGCAGAAAGCCGGGTCCTCCCAGTCTCAGGTCTGGCAGCACACAGAAGGCGCGTGTGGGAAAAGTCTGGGGCGGGATGCATGAATGAAACTTCCATGCCGAGAAGCGTGCACAATGCAATTATTCAGATGCTGCAAAAATGTTTTCTCGAGTATCACTATACCTAGAGTGGCAGGGCCTCTCCTAAATCTGAATCTAGCTAAATCCAGAAGGCTTCAGGTAGAACTCTTCACAGCTATTAGATCAAGATGAGACCCACAGTTAGTGATCTGGAGGTGAAATCATTCTCAGTGCCCACCCCGATATGAGAAAGCTGATCTCAGATTCACTAATGTCCTATCATTTGCCAGAAATGCTCAAGATGGGATATACGAAACATAAGACTACAGTGGGGATGTCTGCATAAAAGAAGAGGAGAAGAAGGAAGGGAGGGACAGAGGGAGGGACAGAGGGAGGGAGGGAGGGAGGGAGGGAGGGAGGGAGGGAGGGAGGGAGGGAGGGAAGGAGGAAGGAAGGAAGGGAGGGAGGGAGAGAAAGAGGAAGGAAGGAAGGAAGGAAGGAAGGAAGGAAGGAAGGAAGGAAGGAAGGAAGGAAGGAAGGAAGGAAGGGAAGAAGGAAGGAAGGGAGGGAGGGAAGGAGGGAGGGAGGGAGGGAGGGAAGAAGGGAGGAAGGGAGGGAGGGAGGGAGGGAGGAAGGAAGGAAGGAAGGAAGGAAGGAAGGAAGGAAGGAAGGAAGGAAGGAAGGAAGGGAGGGAGGGAGGGAGGGAGGGAGGGAGAAAAGAAGGAAGGGAGGGAGGGAGGAAGGAAGGAAGGAAGGAAGGAAGGAAGGAAGGAAGGAAGGAAGGAAGGAAGGAAGGAAGGAAGGGAGGGAGGGAGGGAGGAAAGAAGGAAAGGAGGGAGGGAGGGAGGGAAGAAGAAAGTGCAGGAGGAAGGGAGGAAGGAAGGGAAGAAGGGAAGAAGGAAAGAAAGATGGGAGGAAAAAAGGGAGGCAGGGAGGACGGACTGCTCTCGTAGTGGCTGGGCACAGACTATCTGGAAGTGACTGCTGGTGCTGGAGACTCAGATTCTCTCACATGAGAGGCCTGTTTCAGTACCCGGTGACTATTGCAGCCTGGAACACCAATACCACAGGATTCCAGTTCACAGGTCATGACATCAATGACCTCATTCTGCTAACATCAAAAATCAGCTCACAGGATTTCCCGGGAATTCTGAGGGCCGTCAAACTGAGCAAAGTGCAAGGCAAGATGCTGTTTTATGCCGTTCCAAAGTGGATCTGTCACTGCCTGCAAGTCTGGCCTGAGTGAAAAATGGAAAATGTTATGCTACATTCTTCACATGCTTGGAAAATGAAGAGTCACAGAACAGGAGGAGCCCTTCAAAGATAGCATCTGGACCATCTGCCTGCTCTGCAGAACCGAGGAAAGCTGACGAGCCCCCAAAGCACGGGACCCCCGAGCTACCACAGGAGCTGGCTCCCATGTCGAAACTTCAATTTTCACATTTGCCTTTGAGAAAGAAATAATCAAGGGAAAAAAAATGGGTACTTTTGGGTTTTGGGGTCACACCCGGCAGGGCTCAGGGCTTACTCCTGGCTATGCACTCAGGGATCACTCCTGGCGGTGCTTGGGGGACCATATGGAATGTCAAGGGATCGGACCTGGGTCAGCCATGTGCAAGGGAAATGCCTATTACTCAGGCCCTGTGTGGAATATCGCCTCTTTGAGGCTGGCCATTTTCTGTTGCAAAAGATGAAGCTGGGGAATTTCCCAGCTTCCTTTGCAGCTCAATGCTAGGGGGCAGAAGATGCAGTGTCAGAGCTTCTGGGAGACCCACCCGGTGGCAGTCCTATGACCCTTATACCCTTGGCGAGAGGGTCATGTCCACTGGTTTTCCCTGGACTCTGAGATTCTACCGTCTTCACTGTGGAAAAGCGGCCCCCAGGAGCAAGCGTGAGCTATCAACGAAAATGAAAACTTTTAATTCCCAATTTCTATCAAATTCTCATTTCCAACACCGTGTTGGTAATTGAGGAGAACGCACTCGGCTGGCTGGAGGCACTATTCGCAAGAGACGTCACGGTCCTAACGGAGGTTAGGCTGCGCATGCCCAGTTGAGATGCTCCTGAGCGCGGGTGCTCATCCCGGCTCCCGGCCCGCCCCAGCCCCCCCACAACACGGGGCGGAGTTTGGAGCTGAACCCAGCAACACTGACAATGGGGGTTATTCTGTGTGGACATGAAAAAAAGTGGGAATTATGGGACTCAGCAGCACCGGCCTTGTAGGTGTGGGGCCCTGGCACCTCACGCCCCAGAGCACTGCTGGGTGTGGCTGCCACGGCAATTGAAAAATAAGGTCGGGGATAAATATCATTCAGAAGAGACATGCTCCCTATCTCAAATAACCCCCGGCCGGAACCAATACTCCAGAACTGCCAGCTCTCCTGGTTCCGGGAAATACGTCCCCTACCAAGCTCACGCCAACCTTTGAGTACCAGGCACATTCCAGGAGGCCCAGACTCAAACCCAGGGGAAATAACTGCACCAAGCTCCCACAGCATGGTCTGTGCCCATTTCACCGGTGCCTGCCTGCTAGTTCTCTACAAATATTAGATACCATTATGCCTGTGTCAGAGGCTAGGGGGTGGGGGGGACCATTACATTATTCATTTATTTATTTATTTATTTATTTATTTTTATTTGTTTTGCTTTTTGGGTCACACCCGGCGAGGCACAGGGGTTACTCCTGGCTCTGCACTCAGGAATCACTCCTAGCAGTGCTCAGGGGACCATATGGGATGCTGGGATTCGAACCCGGGTCGGCCGCGTGCAAGGCAAACGCCCTACCCCCTGTGCTATGGCTCCAGTCCCTACATTTGTTTTTACTGACTAAGAGAAACAGCCTGTGAAACTACTGACACAATGACCTTCCCCCACCCGCCTCTGCACTGCTTTCGCTCTTGCTCCTTCTCCCTTTATTTCAGTGGAGGGAGAACCAGCACTGTAGGTGTGCTTCCTCCTACAGGCCCAGGGCCTGGTGTGGCTGATCTGGGAAGCTCTAGTGTAGCCCTGTTGGGGAGTGTCTCTCGGGCCGGCAGCTTCCCTCACTGAACCACGGACTCGGCATCTGCGCCTGGCCACGGGCCGGGCACATGCTGGGCCCATTTTCCAGAGTGAAGCAATGCCTTTGGTGTGTCAATGTGACGGACCAGTCTCTTTGAAGTGACGCTCTGTCCAGAGTCTGAAAATTGAGAAGGATCAGCATCTGGTAAGAGTGCAAGTGAAGAAACCTTCGTTGCAAAACTTAGTCCAAAAAATATGAAGAAATCTGCAGAACCCTACCCTCCTGCCTGCTTAGCATGTTCAAAGGGAAAAAAAGAGAAAAAACTGTTACTTTTTTTTGGGGGGGGGTGGCAGATACAACCAGCAGTGCTCAGGGCTTACTCCTGACTCTGTGCTCAGGGATCACCCCAAGTAGGGCTTGGGGGACCATATGGAGTGCTGGGGATCATACCCGGGCTGCTGTGTGCAAGGCAAATGACCTACCAGCTGTTCTATCCTGACCCAAACACGCCACTTTGGCCTGTCACCCCACTTCCAGCCCGTGTGGGCTTCTAAAGAGCTCTTCCATGCCCTTATTTAATAACAAAATAAACAAAAAGAGAAGAGGTTAAATATTCGACACAGAATATTAAAGAAGGATGTCAAGTTTCTGATTGGGAGAGGAAATGAATAGTTAAGTGGTACGGAAATTCAGTTCACAACAGAGTTCCTTCTTTTTTCAGGATTTTCTCAGGATTCACCTTTTCTTTTTTTTTTTTTCCCCCTTTTTGCTTTTTGGGTCACACCTGGCGATGCACAGGGGTTACTCCTGGCTCTGCACTCAGGAATCACTCCTGGTGGTGCTTGGGGGACCATATGGGATGCTGGGAATCGAACCTGGGTCAGCTGCGTGCAAGGCCAACGCCCTACCCGCTGTGCTATCGCTCCAGCCCCCAAGGATTCAACTTTTCTAAGCATGAGTGCTTTAACCAAGGGCTCTACTGACTCAAACCTGCTCATCTCTGTAGGCTGCAGCCTCATGGAAGAGGCGCATCTTTGGGAAATCCGCTGAACAATGAGAAAGTCCTGATCCATTTGTAGGCTATTCAGAAAACAAATTTCCTAAACCTGAACTTCTAGGGTTCCCTGTTGTCCAAGGTACAGTGACTCTTTACCACGAAGGTGAAAGGTAGCTAAAACCATGAGACAGTCATGAAAGAAATAAAGTACCAAGAGACAGAAGGATTCATGGAATTAACGTTGGAGAATTCATAGTGTTAAAATGTCTGTTACCAAATCCGTTCAGTTTACTGTGCCTATCGGTTCAATACAATCCCCTTTAGGATGGCAATGAATCTATTTCACAGATGCAAGAAAAACTTCTCCTCAAGTTTGTATGAAACCACAAAATGGCCTTCAATGGCCAAAGCAATTCTGAGAAAGAACAAGGCAGGAAGCATCAGCCTTCCTGAAATGAGCTGTATTATACAATACAGCAATCCAAGTATGAGACACTTGCATAGGATCGGGCAGATAATCAATGGAGCAAAATAGAGACTCCAAATATATACCCCAGCATAGATGGTCAACCTACTTGACAGGGAAGGTAAGAATACTCAATGTGGAAAGGACAATCTTCTCAATAAATAGTACCAAAAAGACTGGATATTTGTTTTCTTTGGGGGGGTGAAGGTCCATACCTTGCAGTTACTCCTAACTCAGTGATCTCCCCTGGCAGGGCTCAGGGGCCCCTCTGTGGTGAAGAGGATCAAATCTTGGTCAGGCGCATGTAAGGCAATCACCTTACCTTACCTGCTATACAGCACCTACTTAATAACATTCAAAAATGAACTAAAAATGTACAAAATATATATATATTTTTGGGTCACACCTGGCAATGCACAGGGGCTACTCCTGGCTTTGTACTCAGGAATTACTCCTGGCGGTGCTTGGGGGACCATATGGGATGCTGGGAATCGAATCTGGGTTGGCCGTGGTCAAGGCAAATGCCCTACCCGCTGTGCTATCACTCCAGCCCAAGAAAATGTACAAAAGATATTAAGTCCCCCCAAACATTAACTTTCTAGAAGAAAAGACAGGGTACTGACCCTCTTTGACAAGGGTATTGGTGATGAATTTGTGGATATGACACCTAAGGCTGAAGCAACAAAATGAAGAATAAACAAGTACAAAACTCCCACACCACAAAAGATATAATACACAAAGCACAAGACAACCGACAGAATGAGCAAACTATTGCAAACCACATATCTAATGAGGGTGTCTGATGTGCAGGTCATCTCACACATCTAAAATATGTAAAAAAAAAAAAAAAACCTTGAAGAACACAAGTAGCAAAAAGGCGAGTCGCCCAGTTGAAAATTTGGGGCAAAGACCTGAGCAGACATTTTTACAGAGGCGAAATGACAATAGCCAAGAAACTAAAGAAGATGACTATCAGCTTTAATCACTAGGGAAGCGCAAATCAAAGTACAAATAAGGTATCATCTCACATCTGGTTGGCTGTTATCAAAGACAAGATACAACAAAAGCTGTCGAGGAGACAGCATGTACAGCCCCTAAGTACCTACTGCTGATGGGATGAATAAAGAGGCTAAGCTATGTGCATCCATGCATGGGCATATAGGTAATGGACACGCTTTACCCATACACACAAGGAAATTCTACCATTTGTAACAACACTGGTTGATCTTGGGGGCATCATGCTAAGTAAAACTAGCTGATAAGGAAGACAGAAAGCCAAATAGTTGCACTTATATATGTAATATGTGTAATCTAACACATACACAAACACACAACGCTAAATCCATAAAAATCTGATTTAGTGGATAGTAGAAGGTGGTTAAAAGAAGTATCCCTCCTTAGGGGCTGGAGCGATAGCACAGTAGGTAGGGTGTTTGCCTTGCACACGGCTGACCCGGGTTCGATTCCCAGCATCCCATATGGTCCCCTGAGCATGCCAGTGGTAATTCCTGAGTGCAGAGTCAGGAATAACCCCTGTGCATTGCCGGGTGTGACCCAAAAAGTAAAAACAAACAAACAAACAGACAAACAAAAACAAACAAACAAAAGAAGTATCCCTCCTTATAAGATGAGAAAGAATTAGTACTGTTCCATGCTACACATATGAAAGTTGAGAATGATTCCTACTGGTTCTTATCACAAGCATTGCTTCATTTTCTTTTTCCTTGTATCTTCTATGAGCTGTGGATACTAACTCAATTTTTGGTAGCAAGCAATCATTTCACAATATATGCAAGTTTAAAACAGTGATGTATGTGAATATGAATTCAAATATTAATAAAACCAGTGGGTGGGGGTTAGGGGGGAGACACAGTAGTGACTCAAAGATTTCAATTCTCTAGGGGAAAAAAATCCCCCAACCTGAGGAGCCAGAATGATAACACAGCTGGTAGGGCACTTGCCTTGCACTCAGTCGACCCAGGTTCTATCTCTGGCATCCCATATGGTTTCCCAAGCCTGCCTAGAGCAGTCCCTGAGCACAGAGCCAGGAGTATGCTCTGAGCACTGCCAGGTGTGGCACAACACCAAAAAACAACAAAAAAAAAACACAAAACAAAACAAAATAAAAAAACCTTCGAACTTTCAGGAACCACCCTACCACTCCAACCTCTCTACATACTTGGAGATACTTTTCTTCAATGAGAGCGGGGTGATGTCACAGCGTGTGGAAGATATTACTACAATGGAACACACCCGGGGCCAGCACCAAACAAACACCAGCGAGTGGCGTCCTGAGACTCACCAGCTCCTGGGAGAAGATCTACTTATAGACCAAGGAGCAAAACATCCCATCATTAATCCTTAGCAACCTGTGATGCAAAACTGCCACGGAAGAACTCCGGGCCAGGTCAAGTCCTGGTCAGGCCCCGGTGACACCAGCCCAGCCTGAGAGCCCTGTGCGTGGGGTAAGGTCAGAGGTTACCTTGTTCGCAGAGCTGCAGAGGCCCTGGTGAGGTGAAAGGCGTCAGAGAGAGGTTCCCCTTCAATAGCTCTGCTCTGCACTGGGGGTGGCTGTAAGAGTCCACAGTCGGGGCGTGTTGCTGTATGCAGAGAGCCTGCTTGGAGCCCTGGTGGCTGTCTTCTGGTCTCACGTACCTTGAGGGAGCTTGGGGGACACCTGGCACTGCCACCAAGAGATATACTAAGAGGGAATCGGGTGAGACTACTGAGGATACAGTTTCTCCTCACACCTCCCGTGCGGAGTGTACCACACTATTCACTTACTCACAGAGCAGTAAAACGACTGACAGCAGGGGAGCGAGTGTTCTTTCCAGTGAGGAAACCAGATGCCTTTCACCTTTCTGAGGCAGGTAGGTCCATGGTCTTGGGGGAAGTTGGGGACTTCTGAGTTCCCCTCTGACAGGCATGTGAGGTGGGAGGCCAGCGAGGGCATCTGGTCCTCTCCTCGATTCCAACACGTTCTTCCAAACACTTCCCATCTTCCCAGCAACCATTGGCCCCAACAAACCTTCCCACAAGCCTGACTCACTCTGTCCTACCAACACCCATGGGACTCGCTTCCACCATGCCACTGGGCTCTCTGAGCCTCTCCTTCCATTCTTCCACACCTAGTGAGAACTTTCCAGTGAAAGGCTTTCTTTGATAAATCTGAAGGGAACTGCAGAGAATGAGACATAGAGCATGTATCCTGGGCATCCTGGGCGTTCCTTTCAGAGTAAGAGGCCGCTTATGCGGGCTCTGCATGGATGCTTCTCCAGAAACACAAATGACCACAGAGGCCTGCAAACAATGATAGGAAATGCAAATCAAAGCACCGAGAGATACCACTTCATCACATACACAGAGATGGCTCCACAAAAACGATGAATAACAACAAGTGTTGGCGAGGATGTGAAAAAAGTACAACTTCATACATTGTTGGTGGAGATGTAAAAATCATGGAAGCACTTGGTAAATAGTTTGGAAGTTCCTAAATAAGCTGAAGAATGAACATGCACCATGACCACGTAGGCCAGCCTCCACCCAACACCCACTGCAGCATGGGGAAGAGGGAATAGTTTTCAAAACTGGAACAGAAAGCTGAAGTACTGACATGTGCGACAATATGCATGAACCTTGAAACCGTCATCCTCTGTGAAAGAAATCAAACACCAATGCAACAGATTTGCTTTCTAGGAAGAAATATTCAGAAAAAGGTGAATTCACAGAGGCCGAGAGCTACAGCCTTGGGAGGAGAGAGGAGATGGGACAAGGGTTATCTTGGCGGGGAGGCGGTGGTGTGAAAACTAGAGTTATCAATGATGGTTGCGCAACCTCACTAAAAAGAAGTCAATCGCATCCTTGAATACAGTAGGCTTTGGGGGTGTCTCTCAGGCTGGATGCAGGTTTTGCCTGTAGAAGGCCCAGGCTTGATTCTCAGCTACCCGTGCCCCCCCCCACGCCCAGCACCACTCAAGAGTGAGCCCTGAGCACAGAGCCAGGAGGAACCCCAATTCCGCTGGGTGTGGCTCTACATAAGTAAATAAACCAGCCAAGCTTTATTCCTGAGATAACGTGAATCCTATACCAGTACAGCTTGTTGTTCAAAAACAAAGCAAAACAAAACAAACACAAAAAGTGGGCTTAGAGGATTAGAGCATTGATCCCAGACCTGTCACCTGCGAACTTGTCCAAGCAGCAGGCCAAGGGTGCCGCCCTCACGCTTCTGACTCTGCAGGGCTGGGGCAGGCTGCAGGAATGTGCCAAGTCCCCGTGCCGAAGGGCTTGCTGGCCTGGAGCCAGGCGTGTTTTGAGAACCTCTGGCCTAGAGCAGTGCTTCTCCCACATCTACCGCGAGTGGTGGATACTGTCCAAGGCAGGGTTTACTGCCCAGCTGCAGGAGGGCTGCCAGCAGGGTGGGTCAAGGCCTGGTCATTGATGGTCCCGAATCGGACCGCTGTGAGGTCCCGTCCAGTGCGAGAATTGCCCGCACGGTAAGGGAACCTGAGTGTGGCCCTCGGTCCTGAGATCTCCCTCTAGCACCCTCCTCAGTCCCTGCCTTCTCCTTCCCATAGGCTCTGATTCACTGCATGCTCCTGTTTGCTGGACACCCTCTCCGACTCTGGTCCTGGGAGAACCCAACTCGCTCAAATCAGGGTTGGGGTGGGGGTTTAGGAAACAAATCACCTGGGAAGCTTGTGATAATGCAGATTCTGCTGTGATAAATCAGCAACGGATCTGAGCTTTAGTCTTCTCCCCCTCCCCTCTCTCATTAGTGGGCCCCACCCAGACATGCAACATACTGATGGATCATTCCTGTCTTGAACCCAGGCCAGCTGCATGCAAGGCAAGTGCCTTTCTTCTTGTTCCTTCCACAATGGGAAGGGCCTCTGGGTTATTCATTCTGGTGAAGACAAAACAGCTCTCCGGTCCCAAAAGGCACTGTCACTCTGTTCTCCAGGCCGAGAAACTGGGTGATAGGTGAGTGTTTCAACAAGATCTTTCAGGTACTCTGAGTAGCTAACTAGTCCCCTTGGACAGGCACCAAGACCAACGTGCGCATTACTTTCATCTCTGCTCGACTGTCACACTGTGGCTTCGGGGTCCCGCTGGGGCAGAAATGATTCATCTGCTTTGTGCAACCGGCGAGTGGCAAGGAGGCACAGCAGGGCCCATTTGGGGAACCCAAGACTGAAGAGGGACAGAAGGTGAAAACGAGCAGAAGCAGGGGGTGTGCCTGTCATCTTGTTAGAGCTTCTGTCCTCAGGCTAACAGTGTGCTCAGAGTACCTACAGGACACTGGTGTCCAGGGACTTCTATTTCCAAGTTAGACCACTGGAATCCGGTTTTGACCCAAACCTATTTCTGTTCCACTGGGAGCCCTTTAACTTATCTCGCAGCTTTCTCAATTTGGAAATCAGGCTGATTTTAGATCAATGCTGGGGCGAAAGATTTGAAGGATGAAAAGAAGAAAGGGAATTGGAAATCAGATCAAATCATATTAAAAAAAATAACTGGAGGGGGTCACACCCGGCAGTGCTCAGGGCTTCAGGGCTTCCTCCTGTCTCTGCACTCAGGAATCACTCCTTGGGGACCATATGGGATGTCAGGAATCACACCCAGGTTGACTGTGTGCAAGGCAACCCACTGGCCCTCAAATCAGCTGTTAGAGATGTCTTCACTGAAGGAAACTCATGCCATTTCACCAGACACCCGTTGATCCCAAGGCAGAGCCTTTGTGGGGCTCAGGATCCCATTTCTGGGTCCCATTTCTAAAGAACAGTCACCCACAGCCTCTTCCTTCCACCATGCATCTCAGAGGCTCTCACATTTATTTTATCTCTGTTCATTTTTACAGAATAAAAATTACTCATGACCACCCCACCTCTGCCCCCCTGAAACATCAGTCTTCTTTAAAAAAACATTCAGGGGCTGGAGCAATAGCACAGCGGGTAGGGCATTTGCCTTGCATGCAGCTGACCCGGGTTCAATTCCCAGCATCCCGTATGGTCCCCCCAGCATCGCCAGGAGTAATTCCTAAGTGCATAAGCCAGGACTAAGCCCTGTGCATCGCTGGGTGTGACCCCCCCCCCAAAAAAAGAAAACATTCAGTTAGTGGCCCTCGGTTGCACCAGAGGTTACTACTGCCCCCCTTAGAATCTTCCAGCACCCACCCAGGACGGCCATCACCTACTTTGGGGGATACTGATCTAATTCTTGTCATAGTGGGCAGGGTGGAAGGAATGGTGCCTGGGGGGAAAGGACTACCTGAGATTCAGCTTTAATAATGGCATCTTGTGGAAAGTATTCTGGCAATCTGTCCTTCTTGAGTTGTGTCAGCCTCAAATCTCCATCCAGGTTAGACGTTTAAGAATCTGCCTCTTGGGCTGAAGATTGGATACTGTGGGTACGAGGCATGCCTTGCATGCAGTGGACCAGGGATGGAGAGCTAGCAGCAGCACAAATGACCCCCTGAGACTGCCAGGAGTAATCCCTGGTCACAGAGCCAGAAGTAAGACCTAAGCACTGCTGGGTATGCCCCCTTCGCCCCCATCCCCCTCCACCTCGACTCTGTGTGTGTGTGTGTGTCTGCCTGTCGGTGTCGGCTGTGCCCTGGGAATAGCACAAACCCCACAGGAGCACAAACCAGTGGAGTGAGCCTGAGCGAAGAGGCTATGGCTCTGGGAACACAGAGCCCGAGATAGTGCCGTGAGATTTTTCAAGGCAGTGATGCTAAAACAGGACTGGGGGGAAATTTGGAGGACTGCTACATGCCTTAATATTCTGCACAGTGACACTGGCACTCTCTCTCCAGGCACCCACACAGCACCGAAAAGAGCCAAGGTGACACGCGGACAAGTGTCCTTCTGCACCGAGACACAGATGCATTTCCCAAGTGCTTGGCCACGCTGCAGAGCCAGGCTGGAGGGACTGCAGGTGTGTGGCTCCATCCCTGCCACTCACCGTCTCTCCCGGGTGAGAGGCAAACTCCACTGAACTGCTCTCGGCGGTGAGAGAGGGAGAAACAGACCCCGCATCTCATCGGCTGACAAAGCTAGACCTCACAGGAGCGCGGAAGAGGAAGGGACAAATTGATATTGTAATTTCCAGCGTTGATTGTTTACCAGTCGGCTTGAAACCTAGTGGTTTCCAAAGTCTGCTGGAGCTTCTGAGCAAAAACCAAACACCCATCTGGTTTTTAAAGGATTCCTGGAACCCTGTGTACCAAAAATACAAGAAAATGATCCTCTGAGAAGGGATTTCTCTCCAGCTTCGCGGCTTCCCACGAGGGGAACAATTTCGCGAGAACATAATAGTAAAGGAAACAATACACCGCCGAAGAGGAAAATAACATCTTCATAATTAAAGATTAGCGCTCTGACAATTTCCACACACTCCGCAGCAGCTCCTGCGGGCGGCAACGCTCCTGCCCAACAAACAGTTCCCCCACCTCCTCCTACACGAAGCCCCAGACAGCGAAGCTCTTCGGAGGAAACGGCAGGAAAGGGGCCCAGGGCTCACCCACACGGGGGTCTTTGGAAGCGCCCGGCCGCCGCTGCCGGTGCCACCAATTTCCTGAACCATTTCAAAAGCACTGAGATTGCATCGGGAGAAATTAGCAGCCGCCGAGAGTCAAGTCTCTCCTGGCCAAGCTGGCAGGTCGCTTTATCAGGAACTCATCGAGGATCACATTACGTGAGCCAGGCACCCACACTGATTTCAACCCACGGGTTGGTTACTTATCCCTTCAATGGGTTTCGTAACCATCACACTGGTTATTTAATTCCTACCCCATGGCTCCCCCAAGAAATAAAAAGTGCACTATAATTATATAAACTCTTAATTAAACCGAAGAATTCAGTGTTGCCATTACCCATCAGTAATTCCACTCAATTAGGACAATAGACTTTCATTTATTACTGAACTCCTAATTGCTACTCATTTTCCTGGTTAGTAATTGCCCATCCTATCCGACCATGTGCTTAAAGAAAATTCTGCCATGAAATTCGATTTCTCCCCATCAGAGAAGGCCCGGTTGGAAGAAGGGGAAACGCGCCCTTCCCCGGCTCCGTCCGCCTGCTGGTCCCCAAAGCGACCCCCTCTCCCCCCAGCCCCCCGGCGGTTCCAGGCTGGGGCTCGGGAGCGCGGTGGTGGTGGTGGGGGGACCCGGCGCTGAGCTCCACGGACACTTACCCGCTACGGCGACGCGCGTCCAGGTAGCCCCGAGAATCCCAAAAGCCCACAACGCCAGGGCCGGAGAAGACGACGCAAACCCACACGGCGCTGGCAGAAGTTCAGCGGCGCGGGCACACGCGGCCCCGAGGCGAGCAGGCGGGCATCGCGGCCCCGGGTCCCGGCTCCGACGCGGGCGCGGGCGGCTCGGAGCGGGCGGCGGCGGCGGCGGGGACAGCGCGGGGCGGCGGTGGCGGCGGGGACAGCGCAGGGCGGCGGCGGCGGCGGCGGCGGCGCCCGCAGCCTTAGCGGCGACTCGCCCGATTCGCCGAGGCCTCGGCCCCCGAGGAGCGCGCCGCCCGCCCCCGCCCCGCCCCGGCCCGCGGCCCGCCCCGGCCCTCGGCGCGCCCCATGCCCGGCTGTGCTAATTAGCCCCGAAGAAGACTGCTCCCCGCCAGGGAAACTTGACAATTTATTCCCGGGCCCGGGGGAGGTCACCCGCAGTGCCCCGCGCCGATTGGCTGCGGCGGAGCCGGGCGTGCCCGCGCGGGTGGGTCCGACGGCCCGGCCTGGCCGCCGCCGCCGCCGCCGAGGGGGTCCCCGCAGGGCCAGGGCTCTGGGGGCGGCGCCCGCCCGTCCACATCGGGTGGGCTGCAGGCAAGGCGGGAGCCCTTGGCGTCTCCACGCATCGCCGCCTTGTCTGGGTCTGCCCGACCGCGGTGGACACAGGCCACTCACAGCCGCGGGTCCCCGGAGGGGGTCAGTTGTTCGCGGCCACGTCGCGGGCCGGAGGAGGAAAGTGAGAGTGGCTCGGGAAGGTGGGCTTACTCACGGACAGGCGGGGCAGCCCCCGGGGTCCCCTGGTGCCTCCGATTTATGGAGCGCGCAGGAGGGGCTGCCCCGTGGCTGCCTCCCACGGAAAGAAACTTTTCTAGATGAGCGCAGCGGACACTGCGTGTGGGCAGCTTTGGTCCACCCCCCACCCCCCACCTGAGAGGCTGAGCAGTGGGGCAGCGGAGCAGGGCCTCTTCCCCTCCCCATCCTGAGAATTTCTGGCCCCGGAGCCACTGAGGTGGGCAAGCAAGCCCACTTCCGGCTCCGAGTTTCAGCCAGGACACAGCGAGCGACGCTCCTTAATCAGAGACTGCCTCAGTGCGGCTGTGCACAGACGCCCACCAAGGACCAGCAATCATTTTCATTCCTAGGGGGCCACACCCAGCAGTGCTCAGGAAGCCATACTGTTCAGGGACCCAGCTGCAAGCCAGACATGTGCTCTGTCACTTGAATTATGGTCCCCACCAGTACTCATTCTGAGAGGCTATGGCCACCCCCCTCCCCTCCTCCCCACCCCCCCCACCCCCCCACTGCTCTCTGTATGTGACCAGTTGGAAAGAAACCATCAAATTAGAGAGAAGCAGCTGGTGGCACGAGCCCAGGTCTGGAAACCACTGAGCTCTCTGTGGCACCTCCCACACTGGTGACGTTTGTTGGGCACTTGAGTTTCCAGAGCTCAGTGTCTGCATGGTCCTGCCCTATTCCCGAGCAGCGATGAAGGCGGTGAGCCAGTGCTGTCCGTGGCCACTTTCCAAGAGTGTGGCTCCTAAGGCAGCAGCATCTAGGAATTTGTTGTAGCACTGTCATCCCGTTGTTCATCGATTTGCTCGAGCGGGCACCAGTAACGTCTCCATTGTGAGACTTGTTGTTACTATTTTTGGCATATCGAATATGCCACGGGGAGCTTGCCAGGCTCTGCCATACGGGTGGGATACTCTCAGTAGCTTGCTGGGCTCTCCGAGAGGGACGGAGGAATCGAACCCGGCTCAGCCGCGTGCAAGGCAAACACCCTACCTGCTGTGCTATTGCTAGGAATTTGTTAGAATGTAAGTTCTAGGAGGGGCCAGGGATAGCAATTTGTTTTAACGGACCCCTGGGTTATTCCGGTTCACACTCAAATCTTGAGAAACCCCCACTCTGCCCCCCTTCTCTGGAAAGTATGGGAGAGCACCTGACGTGAAGGCCACAGTCATGAAGTTCATGAAGAAGCTGTGAGCACCGGCTCAGGAGCACCTCCATGCAGGAGCGGAGCAGAATGCGGCTGTCATCACCCACCTGACGCCGGCCTGTTAGCTTAACAGCTGAAGTCATGGCCCGGGTCGGCCAGACTGAGCACTGCTGCCCTGGCTCTGCAACTGGGGTCAAGGCAGGCTCAGGGGTCACAGCGCTGCCTGCCCCGTGCCCACAGAGTCATTCTGGGGAGCTACTGAAACAGCAGCTGGTCATGGCCACCCCAGGAACAAGCTCCCACTTGGGAGTACTGGACTCAGCATTCCCATCCACCTAAGAGGGAGGCTCACTTGCTTGCCTGGATGCTGGGGCGCTAAGCAGTGCACTGTGTTGGCTGACGTATGAAATATAAAGAACCGAGCTGCCACGCCCCCTGTTCAATAGCCTTCACTGCAGAAGAGGACTGGGCACGAGTCTCCCAGGCATTGGGACAGACACTCCCATGTTCATGAGGATTTGAAAAATCTGCCTTCGAGGATCTGAAAAAAAGAGGTCTCTTGATTTTTCAAATCTGGATTCTTGGGAAAATAAAGCAGGTGAGGCCTTGCACATGGCCCACGGATCGCCCACCATGCATGTGTCCCCTGAGCCCTGTCAGGAGGGGTCCGTGAGCAAAAAAGCCAGGAGTCAGCCCCACACCGGCACTCAGTATGCGCCAACACTCTCTCTCTCTCTCTCTCTCTCTCTCTCTCTCTCTCTCTCTCTCTCTCTCTCTCTTTCTCTCTCTCTCTCTCTCTCTCTTTCTCTCTCTCTCTCTCTCTCTCACACACACACACACACACACACACACACAACCCCACACGAGTACCCAGTCTTTCTCACTTGTCCTGGAATGCAGCAGGGCGGGAGCTGGGCTACTCTAAGGGGCTGTACCACCACCTCAATCTTGCCTAGAGCCCATATCTCCTGAGTCCTGGATCAGTGCTCCTGGTGCATCCCCAGAACTAGGTAGGTCCATTTGTAAATCCCAGTGACCAAACATGAATGGTGGTCACTGCCTTTAACTTGTAGCAAACGAAATAAAACTAATTATGCAGACACTCGCCTGACTGCAAGTGTCCTAAGTCTTCATATATGGAGACAAAGCTCATACAGAAAAGCCGCAGAAAACGAGGGCGCCGGCAGGAGACAGGAGCTGCCTCGTGCTGACTGCAGAGTTTCCCGGCGGATGTTTGCGACAATCCGCAGGTCTGTTAAGTTTGGTTGACAACTCAGAAACGTTTCTCTGTTCCTGCCACATGGCTAAGAGACAGAACCCTTGCCTGTGGTTGGTTAGTCACGAAGACTTCCAGTCAAGTGATGACTTAACAGAGATTTCTCTTCAGTCATACATTAAATGATGACTGGGGCACTGGAGTGATAGCACAGCGGGTAGGGTGTTTGCCTTGCATGCGGCTGACCTGGGTTCAATTCCCAGCATCCCATATGGTCCCCTGAGCACTGCCAGGAGTAATTCCTGAGTGCAGAGCCAGGAGGAACCCCTGTGCAATGCCAGGTGTGACCCAAAAAGCAAAAAAAAAAAAAAATGATGACTGACTCAAAGATCTGGAGACACCAGACTGGGGACAAGCCACTGCCCTGGCCTGTCCACCTGTGCCACCCTCTCTGCCTCAAGTCTCTTAGCAGTGGCAGTCACCATGGCCTACGGGAAAGAGCATGCACGCAAAGAAGTGCAGACAACACAGGCTGACTGGAAGAGTTCCAAGTGTGAAGCCCACTCAGTCACACTGTCACTGTCACTGTCATCCCATTGCTCATCGATTTGCTCGAGCTCGAGCAGGCACCAGTAACGTCTCCATCGTGAGACTTCTTGTTACTGTTTTTGGCATATCCAATACACCACGGGTAGCTTGCCAGGTTCTGCTATGTGGGTGAGATACTCTCAATAGCTTGCCAAGATGGGCTCTCTGAGAGGGGCAGAGGAATCGAACCCTGGTCGGCCGCATGCAAGGCAAACGCCCTACCACTGTGCTATTGTTCCAGCCCCACTCAGTCACAAGCACCTTAAATGGGTAAATCTCATATTACCCCTCAAAAGCTACAAAGCATCACTCTTTAGCTGGAGGGGCCTGCCAGGTCCCTTGATCCACTAGTCTCCTTGGCTTTGGAGACTCTGAATCACAGGGCAAGCCCCTGGCCACTATTCTGTGAGGCCAATAGTGGCCCAAGTGCCAAGTCTGAGACCCAGCCTGGCACACAGTGGCCGGAGGGATCAGTCTCCCCTCTCTCTGCTGCTGCCACTGCTCCTGGGAGGGCCTCTGTCTCCTGAGGAAAGGGGTGTCATGGGGAGCAGTGGACAAGAAAGCTGCAGGGGACTGGAGGAAGCTTTGGAAAGAAGCTTTCTCACAGAGCCTGAGAACAACGGGACCCTGTGAGAGTTACCAAACAGAGTTTGGGGTGATGAGCTAAGTTAGAGCTGCTGAGCAGAAACAATCGGTCATGACCCCCAACTGCCCCCCTGGTCCATCCCCACATAAGCAGTCCAGCTCAGGGCTCAGGTTCGTGTCCACCCACCCTCTGCCCCGATCCTGGGAGGTCCCTTAAGGGCAGTTCTCTGGAAAGAGGGGTGAAAGGAATCCAATCCCTCTACCCTTCTCTGCACTGGGGGGTGGGGGGGCTAGGAGGACCAACCAGAGGCCTCTCCTACCCAGAGGGGCATCACAAGGACCCTCAATGCACCCCCCAACACACACACACACACACACACACACACACTTTTTCAGTTGCTGCCTCCGTAGGAAAAGCTCTGAAGGGATTTGGGATGACACCGGGCGTCTGACCAACGTTTCAAAGTAGCTGCTTCACTTTCCGTGAACAGAAGCTTTGTCACCCCGATGCAGAGGTTGGAGTCTGAATATGCTTAGATCTCAGAAAAAGAAGGGTTTCTAAAGAAAAACTCCAGAAATACCCGAATTCAGATGTTAAAAAAAAAAAAAAAAGTGTGTGCGAAGCAAGAACAAAGCCGACGGAAGCAGAGGGAGTGAATAACCTTTCATTTCCAGCCGCTTTCCCACTAGAGAGTCATGTTCTGCACGGCACTATTTGATGCAAATGCCGCTCAGCCAAGAGCCAGTGGATAATAGATAAAAAGATTATCTGTGACATTATGAAAAATGAAAGTTTAAAAACGGCTACAAGTCCCATGAAAAAAAAAAAAAACCCTAAACTTTATTCCACCGTGTTGAAAGGCCCGAGCGGAACCAGGGTTTGATCCAGTCCCGGGGCTCCCTGCCTCCGCTCCATTGTTCGCAGGCCTCCACCAGCGCCCAGGCTCTCAGAGATCCTTCCCGCTGCGTTCTCTTTGCTGCAAACACAAGGTCCAAGAAGCTAGCACAGCCAGCCGTGCTTCTTTCTCCGAACTTGACTCTGATGTGAGACATTCAAGTGCGGCCCCGACCCTCCCCCTCCTCTTCCCTTTCCTGCCTGTCTCCCCCTGTGCTGAACACTTGATTTAACCGATGAATTACAGATTCCAGGCATGGGTTTCCAAGGCAGGAAAGAGTCTGATTTTTGTCCAGGTCTCTCTTGATTGGCCCAGCATGGAAGTCTTTCATTTAATGGGCCAGGTCCCGCTGAGAAGACCTCTGCTGGCACACACCGATTTTCTTTCTGTGCTGGAGAGAGGCGCAGACATCCTAAAGAGATTTCCCATCTCCCGGACTGCTGGGGTGCTCGCTCCCTAGCAGGCTTTTTTAAACAGAGCGTCGCAGGCCTAACCCATGACACCAGGAAACATTTGATCCATTTGACCAGCCGTTTCTGATCTCAAAGTTGGCTCAGGGTGGAAGAACTGATTTGAACACTGAGGCCAGGAAAAAAAAAAAATCATGCCATTGTCTCACACCCAAAGAGGCCGGTGTGGCTGGCAGCGGGACTACCTGCTTCGGATTCCATCTCAGCCACCTGAGAAAGTTTCAACACCCGAATTTCTCCATTTGCAAAACAGATAGTAAAGGTAATTAGATGGCGCTATATGAAATTGCCACTATTTGATTTATTTTTTTAAATTTCAACAAAAATCACTGGATTGTACCATATAAAATTGTCACAGGTTTTATTTTTTTTTTTGACATTTATATAGCTCATCCAAATACCTTAAAAGGTGTTTGTCAGAAAGAAGATAATATGAAATGCCATACCAGTGGCTGGAAGGTTATATCAAGCAGTTGACTTGGGCTTGATCCCTGGTATCCCATATGGTCTCCTGAGCACAACTGGGAATAATTCCTGAGTGCAGAGCTGGGAGTAAGCCCTGAGCATAAATTAAGGCACTTGCCTTGCATTCAGCCAACCCTGTTCTGACACTCGGCACTATGTATGTTTCCTCAGTGCCATCAGAAGTGGCCCCTGAGTCAGAGGTAGCCACTAAGCACTGCTGGATATGGCCCCAAACCCCCCAAATAAGTGAAGGGCTTTACCAAAGTACCCAAGGCACAGTATGTGCTTAACAAAGGCCAGTTATTGCTGTTATTGTCAATATTAACCCAGTAAAACAATTACTATAGTTACACTAGCCCTTTGTAGATCAGGGTATCCTGTGACCTCTCCCAGCCCACCAGCCTGGCTGAAAAGTCAATGAACAATGTAAGGGTAAGATTGTGCACTCAAGGCACTTTTTCACAATAGCCAGAACCCGCAAACAACCCAAGTGCCCAAGAACAGATGACTAGATAAAGAAACTATGGTACATCTACACGATGGAATACTCTGCAGTTGTTGGGAAAAATGAAGTCATGAAATTTGCTTATAAATGGATGGACATGGAGAGTCTCATGCTGAATGAAATGAATCAGAGGAGAGGGACAGACACAGAATCACTGCAGTCATTTGTGGGACATAAAAAGCATTGTATGTGACTAACACCCAAGGGCAGTGGAAACATGGGCTGAGAGGATGGGTCCACATTAGGAAGCCTGCCTCGGGTGCTGGGGGAGTTACGGTAGAGAAGGAAACACTATGGTAATGATAGTTGGAAATGATCACTCTGGATAAGAACTGTTTGCTGAAAGTAGGTAAAGGAACAAACATGATGACTTCTTAGTATCTGTTTTTCAAACCATAATGTCCCAAAGGGCAGGAGTGATAGCACAGCGGATAGGCCATTTGCCTTGCATGTGGTCGACCCGGGTTTGATTCCTCCTCCATCCCTCTCGGAGATCCTGGCAAGCTACCCAGAGTATCCCACCCACACAGCAGAGCCTGGCAAGCTACCCATGGCATATTCGATATGCCAAAAACAGTAACAACAAGTCTGACAATGGAGACATTACTGGTGCCCACTTGAACAAATCAATGAGCAAGGGGATGACAGTGACAGTGACAGTGAATGTCCCAAAGGGGAAAGAGTGGGGGAAGGAGGGGAGAGGAGAGAGAGAGAGAGAGCGCCTGCCCATAGAGCCTAGGGTGGGGGGGATGGGTGGGTTGATGGTGGCAGGAGAGAAACTGGGGACATTGGTAGTGGAATATGTACACTGATGGAGGGATGGATGTTGGAACATTGGATCACTGAAACCCAATCATGAACAGCTTTGTAACTGTATTGTGGTGACTGAAAAAAAGAAAAAAAAGGATGTGCACTCAGTTCAAATCCCATGTTCTCAAGACTATGTCTTGTCTCATTTTCTCTGAAAAATTCGTCCTTATGAAGAATTCCCCTGTGTCTCTCTGGAGGCTGCTTTACCTTAGTCTGGACACTCATCTAAATGTACCAGTATGACTGGAATTATACTCAAAGATTCCCTAAAATATGGCTGAAGATATACATCCATCATAAAGATACCAGAGTGCTGAAGACAGGGGTGTGGGTCCATTTTCTGCCCAGCACCCTGGGTTTGGGATGCACACAGCCCTGCAATCAGAGTGAGGTGCAGTCCTAGTGTTGGTAGAGCAGCCGCCAGCCTAAACAGTCTCCTGGGCAGAAAGAACTCTGCTTCACTGCGCTCTTATTCCAGGAGGATTCACTCCCATTGGCATGGTGTGCCCTGCTACCAGCACACATTCTCTGGGGGGGATGCTGGGGGGCGGGAGGCCCTTGTCCCCCACCTGAATGTTTCCCTGAAGCCACACATTCCTGTGCTCTTTCTGTCTTGATAGTGGGTGCGGGGAGAAATGAGCTGTGTGACAGTAATGGTTGGAGTGGGAAGGGAATAGAAGGACCAGGAAACTCAATGGCATTGTTGACCTTACGGGTACCAGGGTGGCTGGAGGTGGACCCTCCCGACTGCCAGCAGCCACTCTTGGCTGGACTTCAGGCTGCAGCTTGGGTATTAGGTCAAGAGACATCAGAGAAAAGTAACCCCAACTTTCGTGTGGTAACCACACCTCTTCCGAGAGCTGGGGCTCCCCTGAGCAGAGCCTTGTTAAAGTTTCTAAGAACCCCATGCCCAATAGAAAATAGCCATGCTTTTTTGCTTGTTCATTTGTTTTGCAGTCACATCTGGCTGTACTCAGAGCTTCCTCCTGGTTCTGTGCTCAGGGGTTACTCCTGGTGGGGCTTGGGGGAGCATATGAGATGCTGGAATGAAGCCCAAGTTGGCAGTGAGCAAGGAAAGAGCTTTAACCTGTGGATGGTCTCTCTGACAGCCCAAGAGCGATTCTCAAGATGCTAGATCCTAAATATAATCTCTCCCTCACACACACACACATACACACACACACACACACACACATACTCATACTTTGATGCATTCATTTCTCAATGGTCTAATCATAACTGTCTCAAAAGCTTTCATTACCTCTTTTAAAATTATACAATATTCCTGGTTACATAAAACATAGAAGAGAGGATAAGAATATATGTAGGAAAACTCCACAGCCACCATCTAGCTTATGAAATATATATTTCAAATGCCTCCTCCAGGGAGATACTAACACTTATTTGATATTTATTATGCATGGTATGATATTTATTGAATTCATGAATCCAATGAATCCATTCCTCTCACCACACACTCTCTGCATGTCTTAAAACTTGATTTCGCTGGTTTTGTTGCATACGAGCACTTCTACAACTTGAAAACAAGAAACTGAAGGTGGGGGGCATGCTCTCAAGTGGTGCTTAGGGGTCCCCAGAGCTACTTCTAATGGTTCTCTACCCACCAGGCTTGTGGTCAAGGCTGGGGCCCGAGAATGTGGGGTCACTTAGGTCCAGTGGTGCTGGAGATGGCTCTGGGCACCCCCAGAGGGCCCTCTATGGCCACACCCCATGACGCCTGGGGCCCTAGCTGCAACGTGCAGCAGGGCACACAGTGCTGGATGTTAAACAGGGTTTTTTGCATGCAAGGTCTATGCCAACCCCTGCACCATCTCCTGACTCCCATGCAAGAGATTTTTGATTCACTGGGTACACTGTGGTTTGTCTTCCTTAAACTGGCTCCATGGATGGTATCTTAGGAGACCATACCATGTAGCCTTCAAAGTAGCATGCTCTTTGGGTACTGAGGGATAGGTGCTTGCCTTGCATGCAGCTAACTTGGGCTTGATCCCTGGCATCGTATATGGTCTCCTGAGCACTACCAGGAGTAATTCCTGATTACTGAGCCAGGAGTAACCCTTGAGCATCGCTGAGTGTGGCCTAATAAAAAACAAAACAAGACCCCCCCCCCCAAAAAAAAGCCCAAACAAACCCAAACCAAATAGAAACAAAAACAAAAACAAAAAACTAGCATGCTTTGAGGATGCAGTTAACAACTACTCCTGCAAACCCTGGGACCACCCTGGTTTGTACACAGAACCAGACAGAGAGCCATGTGGCCATGGCAGGTCAGTTATGGTCACAGGAGTTAGGATTAGTACAACAGTTACCTTCCAACCCAACGGTTGCTTAGATTGAAGCAGTAAGTTTGCCTTTCCAAAATGTATTTATTTATTTAGGATTTGGGGCCATACCTGGAAGTGCTCAATGCTTACTCCTGGCTCTGTGCTCAGGGATCACGCTTGACAAGGCTTGGGAGATCATCTGTGGTGTGGGGCTTGAACCAGCATTAGTGGCATGAAAGGCAAATGCGTTAACCCCTTCCCTATCTCTCTGGTCCCTAGTATGTGAGGGATTTTCAAGAGAACTGCAGTAGGGGTTAGAGAGGCAGGCAAGGTACTTGCACATGTCTAACCCACGTTCGATCCCTGGCATCCCACTTGGTGTCCTGAGCCCGCCAGGAGTGATCTGAGTATAGGAGTGAACCCTCCGTGTGGCTGGATGTGGCCCTAAAGAAATAATCAAATAAAAATAAAGAGCACCATAGTTTTCTCCTTAGTGACACAGGGAGCTGAAAACTCTGGTCCTGGGGATGCTGCATTTGCCTATCGCTGTTGGACTGTATTTGTCAATGCTCAGAGCAGAGTCAAATCCCACAGTCCCATGGAAAGTATAGAGGACTACTGGGGGCTTTCTGCCGCCCCCCTGCAGGACCCACCCCAAATAGGTCTGTACTCCCTTTACCGATCACCATTGAGATTTGAAATAGAGCTAAATTCTATATATTTGCTAAGTTCAACAGAAGCCGAAAAGCCGCTCCAAGGAAAGGGTGGTTTTCGGTTTCCTGAATGTGGGGGTCTGGGGGTGCCTATCTATCCTAGGGTGGTGGTGAGGTCCTGCATTTGCGCATGTGCACTGGCTTCCTGAGTGCCCCTGGGGGCCCCCAACTCTGAGTGTCCCTGGGGGCCCCTAACTCTGGCCAGTGCCTGCCTCCCTGCCCTAGGAGCCAGCGTGCAGGGCGAATCCTGCATCTGCTAAAGTCTCGGTGTGGCCCCCCAGAACCCTCTCCCGGTGTGGGGCTTCGGCATTCATCAGGGATCTTCCCGCCCAAATTGCATTTGACCGTTCTCATTTCTGCCTGAAATTAAAACACAGAACTTATCAATCCCGAACTGTCACAGCGTGACTGAAACCCGAGAAATAAATCCAGCCTAATGACAGAGTGCACCAGAGACCTCAGTGGGAAACAAGATACTTTGTTTAATAATTATCAGCCCTTTTCAGGGCCTGTCTGCGAAAGCGGCAGTGTCAGTGGCAGCAAGAGAGAAGAATTTCCCCCAGATTTCATCCTGGGAAAGACTGAAGCCATTTAAAGCCAGATGAGATGTTTTTGATGCACAGCTCTGATATTAGAGGCAAGGCGGCTGTCTGCATTTAAGCTACAACGCCTGATGGCAGGGCGAAGAATCGGGGTGGTGGCCGGGATCCAGTTTCCTAATGAACAAGCTTATCTGGAGGAAAACAGCTTTTCACACTGTACCAAACAATGAGCACCTCTTCGATAACAAACTCCATGGCAAAAAAAAAATACAGCAGTGGCCCTGTCACAGGCCCATAATTTAATGGAGGCACTTACAGCATTCGTGGTTTACATTAATTTTTAAAATTAATTTTGTTTGGCCCGCAGGGAAAATATTTTCTTTCCTTTTTTTTTTTTTTTTGAGTGTGTGTGTTTGCTATCCTGCAGCTCATTAACACTGCTTACTGCTCTTCTACAATACTATCTATAATTGTCCACTTGGTAGCTAGAGGCCATTTGGAAAAAGAGAAAGAAAGCTAGGAGAGGGGAGAAAGCGGCTTTTTTGGCTTCTGCTGGAAGGGCTCTCCCACCTTTCCCCAAATTGCCCAGTGGCCTGAGGAGGGGAAAGATGTGAGTGGTCAGGGGCACTCTCGGGCAGTTTCACCCACCCCTGCCAGCCACCATCACTCTCGCAAAGCCGTGCCACCCCAAAGCTGATAGCGCTCAGCGTTACTTGGGCAGCCAGGCCTCACCTCGTCCCCAGAAATCATTTCCCAGGGTCGGGGAGACAATATAGCAGGGAAGGCACCTTGCACACAGCCGACCAGGGTTCAATCTTTGGCAACGCACACGGTCTCCCAAACACATTAGCAGCAATCCTTGGGCACAGGGTCAGGAATGAGCCCAGAGCACCGCCGGGTGTGGTCCCCGAACAAAAATAAAATTAACAAATTAGAAAAAAATCATTTCCTCTGTTTCTCACCCCTCCCACGAAGGGGTTAACTGCTGGCTACCTAGAAAACAAGCCTCCCCCACCACCAACCTGCTCTCTGGGCCCGGGGCATGGAGATCTGGGAATTCACTGCTAATCACTGCGGTTGTGATTTCTGATTTCAACTGGCAGCACAGAGAATTGAACCTGAGTCCCCCGAGAGCAGCCAGCTCCACGAGGCAGACCTTGAGCTTGTTAAACTGCGGTGCTGCCATGCGATTATCAATTTTAAATTAATCTCCCCAGTCTCTTTAAAGTGGCTGCTAAAAATATAATCTCGGGGATATCTTACCCTAAGACTTAACTAAAGGGAAAAATTTGGATACTAATTAAGTGCTCCCCTCTCTCTAAGCTCTCTGGTGCGGCCCTGCTGGAGTCCTCCGCCAGTCCCAGGCTGCAGAGAGGCCGGCCAGGGCCGGCTCGGGTTGGAGTGAGCTGCTCTTAGTCACATACTCAACCAGACAACATAGGTGTGTGGGGGACAAAAGGTTAAAGAGACAGTGCTCGAAGAAACCCCTCACAATTTTTAACCCAAAGAAGGTTGGGAAGTAAGCGGGGAGACCTATCTAGACCTTTGCTAGCTCATGAGGTGGTTCCTTTTTTCTTTTTTTTTTCTTTTTGGGTCACACCTGGCAATGCACAGGGGTTACTCCTGGCTCTGCACTCAGGAATCACCCCTGGCAGTGCTCAGAGGACCATATGGGATTCTGGGAATCGAACCCGGGTTGGCCGTGTGCAAGGCAAACGCCCTACCCGCTGTGCTATTGCTCCAGCCCCGAGGTGGTTCCTTTCTAGGGCCCTAATCTAGGTGGTCTACTTGTCAGGAGCTGGCGGGCAGCAACCTGGTAACAGAACCAGAGTGAGGCTGAGGGGCTCTTTCTCACTCACTCGTGAGGAAGTGGCTTCTCTGCAGCCTTTGACTCTCCGGGGACACTAGCAGACCGTTTTTCTAGGGGTGTCAAGAAGGAGGCATCTGGGGGGCTGGACAGGGAGGAAAGAGGGTAGGGCGCTTGTCTTGCACCCGACGGGTCCGGGATCAATCCCTGGCACCCTAATTGGTTCCCTGTGCCCTCCAGGAGTGATCCCTGAGTGCAGAGCCAGGAATAACTCCTGAGCACTGCTGAGTGTGGTCCCCCAAATCAAAACAAAAAAAAACAAAATTCAAAAGGAGGAGGCAGCTGACAGCAACAAAACCCACTGGCCCCAGCGTTGCAGCTTTCCCCAAAGGGAACAGCCACTGCCGATCCCTGGGGAGGGAGGCCTCCTGTCTCCCCGGTGTGGAAATTCCTCTCACTGCCGCTCCCTTCCTCTCTCCCCGCCTCCCTCTTCCTCAGCATGGCCTGATCCTTTAATGCCAGAGCACAGGAACAAATCCTGCTGCCTCCCCTGAGCAGCCCTGCACTTGAGAGAGCAAATTCCTGGGTGCTGGATGCAACCCTCTGCAGGCTGGGCCCAGACCTCCAGGTGCTTCCTAGTCTCAGCTTAGCAGGAATGGTTGGGGCAGTCGGGGTACAGGCAGGAAGGATATGGGGAAAAAAGAGGACAGCATCCAGCTCCGAAAGGTGGCCCTTCCTCTGACCACACGGCACCCGTGTTCACAGGGAGTAATAAAGACCCACCCCTAATGCTGCATAAAATTCCCTTAAGTCTATAATTTCTTTTATTCAGTAAGAATGATGGGGGGGGGGATTGCTCTTCATCTCTACTGCCAACTCAGAGTACATGGGCTGGAGAGAGCCGCTTCATTCCTGCCGGCCAGCGGTCAAGTTCTGGCTCCCTTTTTGGAGGGGGGGTAAGGGCAGATGTGGCCAGATGGAGGCTGAGGTTTGAGTCTGGTCCTGCCTTTGACCTCTGGCTGACTGGCGAGGAATTAGACAGCCAGCTTGAAAACAGATCTATTGGGACTGTTTGAATGGCACCAAATATACAGACTTTTAAAGACTCGAGGTTGGTCAGCGACACTCTAAGGTTGGGGCTGGGCACATGCCTTGCATGTAGGAGGCCTGGATTTGGTCTCCAGCACCACAAGGGTCCCTGAACACCACAGAGTGTGGCAGAGAGAGAGAGAGAGAGAGAGAGAGAGAGAGAGAGAGAGAGAGAGAGAGAGAGAATGCCATCTCAAGCAGATGCCAGTACAAAGATGAAATTGAAGTGATTTTCAAATCTCTCTGACACTCTGACACATCTGAAGGGCCCTCCAAACCTCCACCCAATGAAAATCTGGCTCTCTGGTACCAGGGGGGAGCTTGCTAAGGTTCCAGTTGATGGGATAAGAGGTCAGGAAGACGGTACCTTCATAGTAGAGAAACTTATCATGGAGAATCATTCCACCAATGATTCCTAATAGTTTCCTTCTAATCTATTTGAAAACCTATTAAAAACCTGAACACAAGTCAGCAAGTCAACAAAACTTTAAATTCACATTCAGGGGCGGCCTGGGTCCTGATCCCATGCTGATGCCTCAATCACAGAGAAATCCCTGTTTCAAACCTGGATGCCGGACCCCTCTCCACTCTCTGATTTGCCTTGATGGCTGGGATGATTCCATTTGCCTGAAGACACGTATTTGTCCTTGTCAGAGAACCCCGCCCTCCTTGCAAACAGAAGCCATCCTTCAGGGTTGGGTCTGGATGGCTGGAGAGCAAAAAGGGACAGACGGCGGCCTTATAGTTGCCCTCAGACCACCACCTTATAGTCAGGCATGGTCCTAAGGGTTGAATTCAAAACCTTTATCCGGAGGAGAGAAATCAGTAGGCATCCTCCATGCCCAGACACTGTCCTCTCTCTGAGCTATTACACCAATGTTTTGACCTGCTTTCCTGCCTGAAGGATGTACTAGGGAATATGGTACCGGGCGAGGCAAGAGGATGGGACAAGAAGCCAGGTTAAGCCCACTTACCCCAGCCCCATTTGCAGGCGCTGAGACACTGCGCAGAGCACATCTGCAGAGCATCTGTAGAGTCAGCACCAACTGTGGCTCCCCACTTAGAGCCCCCCCCCTCGCACCCCATTACAAGGCTTGCAAGAATGAAACCATCAAGTCTCTGCACTCTTAACGGGCTCTGGGCTGCTGGCAGTTCAAAGACAGAAAGCTGCTTCGAGGCCCAGTCCGTGTTAGAGGAGCGGTTCCACCCAGCCAGCGCTGGGTAGTTTTGAAGGCACTAGGCTGTAGATTCCCGAGTCACTGGACCGGCTGGTTTCTCTGGGGCCTGGAGCCTGTGTGGCAGGCAGCCTGGCCTGCAAACACTCCAACTTCCCAGCAGTCTGCTCGCAGAGCAGCTGGGTCTCATCTATTTTCTTCCTGCTGCTTCCAGGCTGGTTGTGAATCATGTCTGAAGAGGAAAGAAATGGTGGCTTAGGGGCAGGGCTCTTCTCCCCAGTTCCCACTTCAGCCCGTCTCCCAACTGCACGGCTCCAAAACCCTCTCCTCAACAAAGTGACAAATGAGGCACTAAATCAGTGGAACCGTGAATTCAATCACTTAGCCTGAATGGAGAAAGCCCTAGAAGATGGATTCTATCACATTAAATAGCTTGACTCATGTCAGAAGAAAGCAGACTATAGACCACTGGAAGAAAAGCTTCAACAAATGAATTATTAATTGCCCCTCTTCTGTCCTACCCCTCCATAGGGCTGGATTGCAACTTATGCCTTATGATGTGATGGAATGTTCCATCAGTGAGCCAGTGAACTAGACTGCTAACCTGATTTCTGATGAACTAAGGCAAAGCAGAATAAATAAGACAGCGCCAATTTTTTATTAGCAAATTGCTTAGGGACAAGAATTCTTGTCTCCAGAAAAACAGAATCCTCCAGAGTCAAATTGTTCATCTCACTTTCATCTGGATTGATATTTGCTAATTTGACATTTGTCAGTTTTGCCTAGTAAGAGAGCAAAGGTGGCGATTTTTGCTTTCTATGTTTAAAATTGTCATTTCTTTAAAGCAAAGACAATATTCCTTAAGTTTATGAGTGCAGTTTTACCCAGCAACATCCTTTACCATTAAGTACCAGGGGAAATAATATTTGCTAGAGGGTGTGCCTCAATAAATCACATAGCTGGGGCCAGGAATATGGGCCAATAGGCCAGAGCTCATGCTTTGTATATAGGAGGTATAGGTTCTATTCCTGGCACTGGTTGGTTCCCTAAGCACTTCTGGGGAACCTCCATATGTAGTACCAGAAGTAGGGGTTCACACCACTGTGTGAAACCCCAAACCAAGGGGAAAAAAAACAAAACTCAAAACAAAACAACAAATAACACAAAAACACCACCCACAACAAAATGATCCAACAGATTCAATATAGGACAGGTAATTGACAAGCACAATTTAGTTAGGTTAAACAATGGAATGGTCTTGCCTCTTAAAACTCAGGAATTGGAAAAAGAATGAAGAAGTTTCTTCTTCATTATGTTTTTCCATTCTGTCCAAGGTACTGGGTTTGAATGTAGGGCCTCACACATGCATGCTCAGACAGCACATGCTCTACCAACTGAAGCATGGCTAGGCACCAGGATGGCCAAGGCAGGTGATGTGAATTCTCTGGTAATGGCTGCAACTCAGTGTAGAATACTACGTTGTCAGACTTAGCTTCCCCCCACCCCCCACAGTATCAGGGATTGGACCATTGGACCGGGGCCTCATACATACAAGGAAAGTGCTCTACTGCTGAGTTTCCTCCTGGTACCAGTCTGCCTTTTCATTTATGATGAAATCAGTACCAATTAGAAATAGCTTTGAATTACAGCACTCTATACAGTTTAATAAGTTAATAGTTTGAAGAGAAAGAACACTTTGTAAAAATAGTTGTGGAATAGACACTTGATCTCCAGTTCTTGAAACTTCACCTGTCAAAGGAAGAACTGGGGTGGGAAAGGTGGTGTGCTGAGATCTGCACTCCTTTCTGTCACATTCCTGCCAGACAGCCCTAGTCTATGAGCCACAGCCATGACAGACAGTCCTGGTCTACGGACCATCTGATCGTTCGCTGCTCATTCATTCAGAAGTCCTAGCTTTGAGCTCCACACTACAGTTAAGAGTCTCTGCAGAGAACGGAGAGATAGTACTGCGGGTAAAACCTTGCACCTTGATCTCTGGTACAGCATATAGGATCTCCTTGGGTTCAGCCAGACAACTCATGGCAGACAACACTAGTCTATGAGCCACACTCATGGCAGACAGCACTAGTCTATGTGCCACAATCATGGCAGACAGCACCAATCTATGTGCCACACTCATGGCAGACAGCACTAGTCTATGTGCCACACTCATGGCAGACAACACTAGTCTATGTGCCACACTCATGGCAGACAGCACTAGTCTTTTGTTCTTCCTTGACTTGAAATTTTCAACACAGGGCTCTAGGCTAGCATTTCTCAACTGGGAGCTGTATGGATAGTCTAAGTAGGGCGCAGGAAAATTATATAAATGGGGGGCTCATGGCCTGGTACTACTGGCCACCGAAGTGAGAAGTGAAGAAAACAGAAGAGATAGAGAAAAGAAAAAACAGTTGGAAAAGGTTGAGAGACAGTGCTCTAGGCAACCACCTACTAGACGAGAGAGGATGATAACTGGAACAAATCCACCAGTCTCAGGAAGAAGGAGCTTTAAGGTCCTTTACGGTTCTAAGTTTTTCGGATAGCTTCAACAAATTATTTTCACACCTTACACTCTACCAAGGACAAAATTCATAAAGACAAAAATGGTGCATGAGCTTGATACCAGGGAGAAAGACAGACCACATGGTTTAGTCAGTTGTTCTCATGGCTATGACGACTGAATAAAGAGAAAAAAACAGAGCTGTCATATTGGAGTCTCTGTGCTCAAAGCACCATGCATCCTGATGTTTTCACCACAGGATAAGCCCCAAGGGCCAACAGTCTCAGATGAGTTTCTATCAATCTATCAATCAGATAGCTAAGACTGGTCATGTGCTATACCCCAGGTCCCAAAAGGATTTAAAGCAGCTTTAAAAGATAATGAAAAGTAAAACACTTAGAAAATTGTAGGTGGATGAGAATAAACCAGGTACGGATGCCCAGGAGAGATCACAGTGAGGTTTGTCTGCCCCTCTCCTGTTATTTACAATAGGTGAGTCACAAGCCAGGCTTCTACCAGCCATGGTGAAGAGCAAAACCTCATCTGAGCACCCAATCGCTTCCAGGAGGCTACCCAAAGAAAGCCAAAACAACCGGGGTTCAGTTCAACTACTCCCATGGTGCTCTGCATGGGACAGGACATGCAGTGCACCATCTGATCGTTCGCTGCTCATTCATTCAGAAGTCCTAGCTTTGAGCTCCACACTATAGTTAAGAGTCTCTGCAGAGAATTGAGAGATAGTACTTCGGGTAAAACCTTGTGGAATAGACACTTGATCTCCAGTTCTTGAAACTTCACCTGTCAAAGGAAGAACTGGGGTGGGAAAGGTGGTGTGCTGAGATCTGCACTCCTTTCTGTCACATTCCTGCCAGACAGCCCTAGTCTATGAGCCACAGCCATGACAGACAGTCCATGAGCCTTGATCTCTGGTACAGCATATAGGATCTCCTTGGGCTCAGCCAGGAGTAAGCCCTAAGCACATCCGGAGTGATTCACCATCTGCCCACCCTCCTGCCCCAAACATCCAGAAAACAAGAGTGTCTGCAGAGTTTTCGGTGGCAGTCCAAAGCAGAATGTAGCAAGGGTGAACTCTGGTTTTCTGCTGGCTTGGCTTCCACCAAAGAATCCCTTGGACTATATTCCCCAAATGCTGCAGTCCAAGGGAACAGTGTTAACGGGTGTCCTGTGCTCTGTTCTTGGCAAACACAGCACAGATATCACTACCATCCCCACCAAACACACTGGCTTAATTTGATCTAACCCACTGGTTCTCAATCTGAGTTGGCCTATTTCCCCCTCACAGAGAAACAGTTCCTCAACCCCAAGAAATCTACCTTCTTTAAGCAAAAAGTAACTAAGGTTATTACTGCCCCTCCCCAATAATTCCAGTGCCCCTCAGGCGGTGATATTACCTACTTTGGGAAACACTGATCTAACCTCACCATCCTAAACAAAACCCATTCCTATCTATGGGGAAAGTATTCGAGTAAATATTTTGTAAAGTGCCAAAGTAGGGGCAAAGGGCTACAGAGCGCTTT